>NC_136979.1:23868326-23915826 GCF_032717465.1 Coenobita brevimanus
TATATATATATATATATATATATATATATATATATATATGTAACACACACACACACCTTATATTCCAGACAAACATCAGAGCATGTGAATGCGCTAATTTCGTGTTTATGCGGTTAATGACATATGCTGAAGTTATAGTAAAGGGTTTCAGTGCAACCAAGGAAGTGTAAAATCGCCGGGAAAGCGGAAGCATAACTTTAATAAATTAGCTTAACGAGGCGGAAACTGCCACAGTAGCACTGGCCAGCAGCGAGGATGGTAGGTAGCAATAGGAGGAGGTGGTGGGAGGCAACGGGGTACCATAATGTAGCAACATTTAGAACAGCAAGAGATGAAGCACTGGAGACAGGGTCGGCCCCAGCAATTCAGTGCTGTGTGCTCTAGTGTAGTGCCTTGCAATATGCTATGTGGGTGTTGTGCGGTGTGATGGTGCGAAGGTGCTTAGCGATGTTACGGTGTATTGCTGTTGTTTGGAGTGGTGGTGTTGTGGTATGATGGTTTGCTGATATGCAGGGAGTGGTGTGGTGATGTATTGTGTTAATATATTGATGATGTGCGGTGTGGTAATAGGTGCTGGTGCTTTGAAATGCGTTGTGTTAGTGTGATGGTGTGATTATGGGGTGTGTTGGTGCTGTGTGGCTTGTTAGTGTGATTGTGCAATGTGTTTGGTGTCTCGACGCTGTGCGGTGTGTTGGTGAGGTAGTTGATGTGCTGGTGTACTGATGAGATGTGTTGATATTGTGCTGTGTGTTGGTATGGTAGTACGATGTGTTGGTGTGTTGATGTGCGGTGTGTTAGTATTGTCATGCGATGTGTTGGTGCTGTAGTATGTTGTCTTGGTGTTGTGCGATGTGTCCATGCTGTATGGTGTACTGGTGTGGTGCATCGTTGCATTGCAATGTGTTGGTACGGTGTTGCAGTGCGATGTGGTGTGTTGGTGTATTATGTTTGTTTGGTGATGTGGTGGTGGTAAGGTGAGATGCAGTGTGTGGGTGTGTGGGTGCAGTGTGTGGGTGTATTGGTGCAGTGTGTGGGTGTATTGGTGCAGTGTGTGGGTGCAGTGTGTGGGTGTATTGGTGCAGTGTGTGGGTGCATTCGTGCGGTGTATTGGTGCAGTGTGTGGGTGTATTGGTGTAGTGTGTGGGTATATTGGTGCAGAGTGTGGGGAGATATTTGTGCGATGTGTTAGTGCAGTGCGTGGGTGTATTAATGTGATGCGTTGATGCAGTATGTGGGTATGTTGGTGCGGTGTGTGGGAGCATTAGTGCAGTGTGTGGGTGTATTAGTGCGGTTCGTTGATGCAGTGTGTGGGTGTATTGGTGCAGTGTGCATGTCTATTGGTGCTGTGTGTTGGTGCAGTATGTGGGTGTATTGGTGTGGTGTGTCAATGCAGTGAGTAGGTGTATTGGTGCAATGTGATGGTGCAATATGTGGGTGTATTGGTGTGGTGTGTCAATGCAGTGAGTAGGTGTATTGGTGCAATGTGATGGTGCAATATGTGTATTGGTGCTGTTGGTGTTTTGTGGATGTAATGGTCTAGTGTGTGGGTGTATTAGTGCAGTGTGTGGGTGCGGTGTGTGATTGTATTGATGCGGTGTTTGGGGGTGTTGGTATGGTGTGTTGGTGCAGCGTGTGGGTGTGTTGGTGCAGTGTGTGTGTGAGGTGTGGATATATTGGTACGTTGTGTGGATGTATTGGTGTGGTGTGTGTACGTGCAGTGTGTGGATATAATGGTGCAGTGACTGGATGTATTAGTGTGGTGTGGATGCAGTGTGTGGATGTATTGGTACGTTGTGTGGGTGCAGTGTGTGGATGTACAGTATTGATGTGGTGTGTGGGTGCAGTGTGTCGATGTATTGATGCGGAGTGTTGGTGCAGTGTGTAGGTGTATTGGTGCAGTGTGTGGATGTATTGGTGCGAGATGATGGTGCATTGTGTGGGTGTATTGGTGCGAAATGGTCCAGTGCGTGGGTGTATTGGTGCAGTGTGTGGATGTATTGGTGCGAAATGTTGGTGCAGTGTGTGGGTGTATTGGTGCGGTGGGTTGGTGCAGTGTGTGGGTATATTGGTGCAGTGTGTGGATGTATTGTGGGTGTATTGGTGCAGTGTGTGGATGTATTGGTGCGGTGTGTTGGTGCAGTGTGTGGGTGTATTGGTGCAGTGTGTGGGTATATTGGTGCAGTGTGTGGATGTATTGGTGCGGTGTGTTGGTGTAGTGTGTGGGTGTATTGGTGCGGTGGGTTGGTGCAGTGTGTGAGTATATTGGTGCAGTGTGTGGGTGTATTGGTGCAGTGTGTGAGTATATTGGTGCAGTGTGTGGGTGTATTGGTGCAGTGTGTGTGAGTATATTGGTGCAGTGTGTGGGTGTATTGGTGCAGTGTGTGAGTATATTGGTGCAGTGTGTGGGTGTATTGGTGCAGTGTGTGGATGTATTGTGGGTGTATTGGTGCAGTGTGTGGATGTATTGTGGGTGTATTGGTGCAGTGTGTGGATGTATTGGTGCGGTGTGTTGGTGCAGTGTGTGGGTGTATTGGTGCAGTGTGTGGGTGTATTGGTGCAGTGTGTGGATGTATTGGTGCGGTGTATTGGTGCAGTGTGTGAGTGTATTGGTGCGGTGGGTTGGTGCAGTGTGTGAGTATATTGGTGCAGTGTGTAGGTGTATTGGTGCAGTGTGTGGATGTATTGGTGCGGTGTATTGGTGCAGTGTGTGAGTGTATTGGTGCGGTGGGTTGGTGCAGTGTGTGAGTATATTGGTGCAGTGTGTGGATGTTTTGGTGCGGTGGGTTGGTGCAATGTGTGGGTGTATTGGTGCGGTGGGCTAGACTATCCCCCTGGCGGTGTGCTTGTGGTGGCCGCCAGGTTCCGTCCTACGTAATAATCAGCTCAGCCTCCCCCGCCCAGTGCTTCTTCTGCCAAACCCTCAACCACTACGGTCACTCATGCTCACCCGAACTGTTGCATTTTCCTATATTTCATGTTGCCTGCATCCTGCCTGTTCCAGCAAATTGTCGAGGAGAAGGCTACGCTTATTGCTGTAATTTTTTGATATTACATCACTTAAATAACGTTACATTACTAGTGCAGGCCGTTGCACGTGAACAATTATTCTTAACTCGAATGCTTAAGAAGCGTATGAGGAGGAAAAGTTCAGCAGAAACTGTCATTATGTAGACATTGCTCACTCAAGCTATGTATTATTGTGTGTGTGTGTGTTTGTGAGAGAGAGAGAGGGAAAAAACTAATGAACCAAATGCTTGAAGTCAGCGAAATTGTCCCTTCCAAAGAAAGTTTAACAAGAGGAATAAGATGAGTACGTTCTCAATGAAAGTGTCCCTAGATAACCTCCAGAGCAGTAGGAAGAAGAGAGCCAGAGTAAAGATGGACAGAATCATCTTTTAATCCTGATGTTTCGAATTAATTGTCATGAAATATAATTAATTCCGTTCGCCTCTTTTCTAACTGTCATCTTACTGCTCGGTCCTTCAACCCGAGGACATCATTTGTTATCATTATTTCTATATCTGGACGATTTTACTCATCTTAATCTTCACAAGTTGTAGGGCTTAGATACAGGCTTCATTAATCCCGTTACAATCAGGGGACTCGCTTAACCATTTGAATCCGGGTGACGTTCTTATTTATTGGTTTTTGCTACCACCGTATGGTTTTATTCAAATTAGGAAAGTCTTCTTGGGTCTGAAGGGGTTCAGTAGTGTTGTATCTAACCCCTCCGGTAGAAAAGTGTATCCTAACCTGAACATAATCTTCAGGAAATGGCAAGAATAAAAGGATAGACATTCCGTTGCTCAAAAAGGAGAAAAAGATCGTGTGGTAAATACAAAGATAAACAATATAAAAGAAACCTGTGTAGTGAGGAGGGTGGATCAGTGCTGTATAAATCCGTGTCCCGCCTCTCACTCAGCCATCCTTCAGATCTACGAGCACACTACATGCCGCCACGCCGCCAGCCACACCCACCAGTGAGCTACTAAGTTATCAGTAACACCAGATTCATCACCACTTCTGACTCCTTCACCCACAGGACTTACTTTTTTTTTTTTTTTTTTTTTTTTTTTTTTTTTTGCCAGCTCCAAACAATTTCATTCAGTTTAGGAAGGACCCTTGAAAGTGAACTTGTCAGTCGAAGCTTTATCTAACCCGTCCACATCGAGTATTTCTCCTGAGTGGCTTATGGAATCATCTGAAGGTAGCAGTAACGAAAGAATACGTCATCGGAGTGAAGAAATGACACCGTCTCTAGTATGACGTCTTATTGTAATTTGTCTCGTTTCCACCATAAGATTGTATCCAGCTTAGGAAGGATGTCCTGTAATGAAAAGATCGATAAAGACGACATCCAACCTCTCTGTTTCGAAAATTCTTACCCGTAATTAACAAAGCTGCCGCAGTAACAAGAATTAGACCTTAAAAAAAAAAAAAAAAAAAGTAAAGAAATAAATACCTTCAGTTCTATACTTTTTTTTTTTGTTTTCCGTTTTTGGTGCCTCCAGATGACTTGTCAGTTTAGGAGAGACCTCTGCTAGTGAAAGAGTCAGAAGCAAATCCCAATCAACATATTTTGCGGTGTATTTTGTTTAATCCTTCTCTTACTATCACCAGAGTACTGACCTTGGAGGAAACCCGACGTGCCAACGAAGTCAGAAATATCTGTAGCAATGATCTATACGGTGTCGCCTTTTTCGTTTTACGCCAGCAACCACCGGACGATTTTATACTGCACAAGGGCCATCTCTCGTAGTGAATGGAGTGGTTACGAGAATGTATATAGAGTTAGAAGTTGTGTGAGTGTGCCAGGTTTGTAGTGGTGAGAGTGGGGGCGAGGCAGTTAGTGTGACAGACAGGCGAGCACCACACCTGCCACCTCACACTAAACGCCACCATTACACTCAGTGACTTCCCTTGCCCACACTGCCTTCATTATGTTGTGGCACGAGCAGAGGAAGGAGTTAAAACATGTCCATTCTCTCTCTCTCTCTCTCTCTCTCTCTCATACGACGCACAGAGAGAGAGTGTATTCAGGGTTCGTTTCTCTAATGTATTAAGTTTTGTCCCTCCAAAAATCCAACATCTCCGTCACATTAACCCACTCAGTGTACCCTTTGACTCCGTGGGAAGCAGATTTGTTAAGCTTTGCCATATATATTTCGAAGCTTATTATTATTTTTTTTGGTAAGTATTATTATTATTTTTCCTTGCACTTTTATTTCTTAGTTCTTGATGATATTATACAGAAAGTTATCCTAGGGTAACGTAAGTACTTGTGCTAAATATAAATGATCTTGATTTATTTTTAAATGTCATATACTCATATTTGATGCAAAAAATTGTATATTTGAATTTGAATAGCTCATAACCCAATTGAGATGTAGATATTTGGTGAAAATCCTATGATAAAAGAGTTTGCAGAGAATTTTAGCTGAATATTTTGCCATTTAGCCTATTGGAAAGTACCAAATTCAGATCTGCACAGTGTTATCTTTGTAACACGTTTTAGAGAAACCCACAGAAGCTGTAAAACTGTAACTTCACAGAAAATATAGCTGTGGTCCCTCTCATTATCTGATAGGAAAATGGTGATGGTTAAGCATACTGTCAGCGAGTTAATGAGACGAATGTAAAATGTACCCATGCTTCATTTATTTTTTCCACGCCATTGTCTTCAGATCTTGTTGATATTACACACAGGAAGCTGCCTTAGGTTAATCTAAGTACATGGTCCAAATAAAAACGACCTTGAACTACTTCTTAAGGTCACAGTTTATGATGCCAAAATTTCATACTTTATAATTAGTAAATCTCAAAAACCATTCATGTTATAGCTGTTTGGAACATGCTTATACAAAGAATATGCTTCTCTGATATTTTGTTTAGTAAATTTTAAAATTGTATAAATTTATATTATATATTTTTCAAATATTATGTGAAAAGAAGAATGTTGAACACTATTAACCAGTTATTACACATTTAATAGAAAATAAATTACAGCTTTTGTAGTTTTTATACTTTCTGTGTTTATATTATCATCAGTCAATCAATCAATTGCCAGACGCCATAATCCCGTAAGGGGTGGCCATTGACTTTGAGTTATTTGTTTTACTGGAAGGGGCACTAACCCTCCACCAACCCACTTGTTGACACGTAGGGAGCACGTATGGTTTGGTTATATGGTTACCACCCAGCGTAGTATTACATATTTCCATAAAGCCTCTTGATAATGGTATTTATGGTGAAGCTTACTTATTGTGACTATATGGTAAGTAAATAGGTAACATTATTATTATTATTATTTTATTATTATTATTATTATTATTTTATTATTATTATTATTATTATTATTATTATTTTATTATTATTATTATTATTATTATTATTATTATTATTATTGTTATTATTTTCATTATTATTTACATTATTGTTATTATTATTATTATTATTATTATTATTATTACCACCCACACCACCGATGAGTTATATTGCCCTTATCAGTATTATTATTATAATTCATCACACCAGTGGTGAATTATATTGATCTTGTGAATATTTATTATTATTATTATTATTATTATTATTATTATAATTAAGTAAACTGCTTGTATTCACTCTTTCAAAGCTGCGGCCATCATACCTGGCCATCTGAGTCCCCCAGCTGGCGGTTTCCTATGACCCAGTATCATCCAGTTCCCAGTATTGATTTTCCAGTTACATCCAAAAACCTATAAAAAATAGTCTGTTTCAAGATTATCAGGAACCGCTAAAGGTACAGACTTGAGATTTTTGTGGGACATAGCCAAGGTCGGGGAGCAAGTCTGAAATGACTATGGGCCCAGTTGTGCATGTAGTTTCTGAGATCGCTCAGGGGTCAATGGAAAGTACTGTAGTTTGGGCTCCGCCACTTTTGCTCTGTGATGATTTTGATGCTTTTGCCTTCGCCCAACATGTTTGACACTCATCTAGGGGAGGTTTTACTACACCAGCTCTTCACTTCTAAGTGCACACACTATGAAGGGCGTTAAAATCACCAGGTCTAATGATAACTTGTCATGTGGTGAGTAGTTGAAATTGCTAGTGGCAGTTTCCGTTTTCTGGTTATGCTTTGCTATATAAATGGCAAAGCATCCTGTTTAAGTCAGTATTTTATATTTTGCACTTTTTTCTTCGATCTTGATATTACACACGAAGGTACCCTTGGGTAACGCAAATCCATGTGTCAAGTATAAGTGACCTTGACATATATTTGAAGGTGAAATAAACATTTTTGTTTTAAAACTGCATATTTGAATTTTAACTATCTCTGAAACTATTTGAGATGCTGCTATTTGGTTGAAAAGCCTATGATAAAAATGCTAGCATAATAATTTAGACTTAATATTTTGTCATTTAGCCTTGTGGAAAGTACCAAATTCAAATCAGCTCAGTTTTATCTTTGCAATACGTTTTAGAGAAAGCCACAAAAGCTTTAAAGCTGTAATATTTCAGATATTTATCTGCGGTCCCTCTTATGATATGAAAGGAATGTGACTACAGCTAAGCTTACACTTAGCCAGTTACTGAGACAAACGTAAAATTTACACATGCATTCTTCATCACCTTTGTCTTCAGATCTTGATGTTTCACACGAAGTTTCCTAAGGGTCTTCAGATCTTGTTTATATTATACATACCTTATATACCATATGGCGAAGCTTCCATATTGTGGCAATATAATAAAAGTAGGCAGCTACTTTACCTCCACCAACGAAGTTGGACGATGTTATGTATTCACCGGTGTCCGTCTGTCTGTCTGTCTGTCTCTCCAGTCGATATCTCCAAAAGCTCTCAATGACTTTCAGTGAAGTTTGGTGGAAGGTTAGGCCATGGGCCAAGGAAGAAATGATTAAATTTTGGGGTGGATCTAGAGTATCCTGCACAATATCTCCAAAAGTTCTCAATGAATTTCAATGAAATTTTGTGGAAGGTGGGCAATGGGCCAAGAAAGAACTGAGTAAATTTTGAGGGGAGTACGGATCCGGATCCTATTTCCACGGATCTGGATCCCGATCCTTTTTAATGGCATTGGCAGAGGTATGCGCTCTCTAAGTGCTTTGTGATAATGATGATGATGATGATGATGATTATGAATCTGTCCTACGAAGCAAGGATGATATCATTTTCGCCAGCTCGCCCTATATCTACAGTATGTGCCAAATTCAGCCAGTCTGTGTGTGTCTGTCAGTCGGTGTGTCTGTGCCTTAACTCATCTTCCTAGGCTATTTGATGGATTTGAATGAAACTTCCCAGGTGAGTTCGTCTGGTCACTCCGAAGGGCCTCTGCTTTAGGCATATATAGTTTTCCAGCAAGATTTTTAAGGGGACCAACCCCCTCACCATATTAAGAGAAAAAAATCAGGAATAGCGAAAGGAGAGCAGATACGTCTTTGATATCTTAATTCATGTTGTACAGTGGACTCTCATCCGTAATGCGATATTTATTGAGCGTAACCCCCCCAGTGATTCTTAAGGGGGTCAACCCCCCTTTCAAAAAATAAAAACGATCAGTAATGGGAGAAAGTGAACACCTGGATTTCAAAGTAACTTCTCAGGTCAGTTCATTTTGTTCTTTGATATCTTCCACTATGTAAAATTTTCCACCAGTATTTTTAGGGGAGGTAGGAGGGTCAACACCTCGAAAACATATAAAGGATACATAATTGAGGAAGGAGATATCACTCTGATGTCTTAGTACATGCTGTAGAATGGGCTCCCATCCACTAACTACTGCTGCTGCAACCACCACCACCACCACCACCACCACCCACTGGCTGTACCCTTGAATATCGCCAATTCATATATGCGACCAGTGTGATCATGTTGCATTTACATCGAGATACTGGCTTCTTTTATGACATACTAATATGATTTTGTAATTCTTTCAAATCTACATACATACCATAGGATTGGGTATGCAGTTTCCATGTATTAATGCGCAGAAAGAAACTGCAGAGATACTTTATGATGATGATGATGATGATGATACGATGTTCTTGTCTTCATCTTACATAGGATTGTCTCGTTTTCTTCTGTATTTATGTCATGTCGTGTTGTGTTGTTGGTTAGCGATGCAGGACGAGGTACAATGGTATACATGTTGAGTGTCACACCGGCTCTTCACCCACACCCACATCCGCACCGATCCTCACAAATCCACCAAACCAACACCTCCACCCACAGTCACACTTACGCCCAGTTCTACACCCACACCCATAGCAACACCTACATCCACACCCACACCACCACCCACATCCACAGCCACAACTTCACTCACACGCACACCTAAACCCACTCACACCCGTATTTACCTTCCCATCCTTATCCACCCCACACTCACACTCAACTCGCACCCTCTCTGCCGTACTTCCACCCTGGCCCAAACCCCAGGCCTCACCCACCTCCCAAACCCCAGACTCATGTCATCCATCCACCTATCAACCCACTGATCACACTAACGGTATTTCCATACATCTCCCCACACGATTAACATCCCCACTCCTACCTCTTCCTCCCCTCCTCCCCTCCCTTCCCCCCTTCCCCTCCCTTCCCCCCTTCCCCTGCACTGCCATCCCCCTCCATCACAGGGCAGGGTTTTATTTTACACTTTATCTTGGCAGTTAACAAGTACCTCCGTTGTTGTTGTTTGTTTGTGTGTGTGTGTGTGTGTGTGTGTGTGTGTGTGTGTGTGTGTGTGTGTGTGTGTGTGTGTGTGTGTGTGTGTGTGTGTATTCCCATTATATCTCATGAACGGATTGAGCTATTAACATGAAACCTTCACGGTGTCAAGAAATGGCCAAAATCTTGGCCTGACTTCGAAAATGGGTCGAAATTGGGCACTCTGGGTCAAGGCCAAGGTCACCAAAATGACTGCAAAAGGTCAACTAGTTTTTATCGCCCTCATTTAGCACCATTAGGCTGTATCTCATGAACGGCTTGAGCTATGAGCTTGAAACCTTCAGGGTATCAAGATATGGCCATAATCTTGGACTTGGCCAACAGCATATTCTGGCGGGCGATTAGCATTTGGCTCCCGAATGTATTTCTTTCATTTTATAAATGCCATAATAATGATAAAGTTTTGTCCCTCAGATGCCAGTCAGTTTTCTGAAGGATAACGTTATAGGTACTCTTAATGCTGATAGTAACTCGGTATAACTTAGATTAAGTTATCTTGGATTTGTTTGTATTTTATCACCGTCTCCTGTTGAGCCTACAACGATCCCACTGCTCTCACCATCAATGTTTGCTGGTAAGTATAGTAGGTTTAGTTTGTTTGGTTATCCTATTATTCCATAGATCGGTTCAGTATTTACAGACAGTAATAATTTTAAGCTGTCCTTTTTGACAATCTTTGTTTCCTGTCAAGTTTCCAGTAAAGTAAAGAAGACTTTTATTATAGGTTTCTTGGTACCAGTGAAGTTTCGTGCCAGTTTCCCCCAGTTTACAGTATTAGTTGAATGTAGAAACCCGTGATATTCTACAGCCCCATCGCTACTTACAGCAAGAACTGCCTGTATACTGTATATTTCATCCGGGTTTCCCGTTGAACCCACAGCCAGGCCATTCCACTCACCACCGCCATCAGTCCAGCCCCCTCCTCCTCGCCCTCCTCCAATCAGGTCATCATAAACTTTACTGCAAGCGTGACTGGCGATAAGTCTCATAAATCTTCAGACCCTCACACCGCCACATAGATTACATTTTTTTCTTCAGTGGCGGTTAACCGCTTCATTACCAGAGGATTCCTGGAAAAAAAAAAAAAAATTGACATAGCAAGAATCATACATGGACATAGTGTACTGAAGAGCTCCTAGAGATTGTTCCAGAAACACCCATCACAACGGAAAATGTCTGTTCAGCCAAAGAAAATCGTTTGTTAGAAGGAAGAGTATATATATATATATATATATATATATATATATATATATATATATATATATATATATATATATATATATATATATATATATAAAATATATATATATATATATAAAATATATATATATATATATATATATATATATATATATATATATACACACACACACACACACACACACACACACACACACAGCCATCACAAGATATTTCCCAAAAGCGAAAGAAACACGTTTGGCAGTTGCGAGCATAAAAGATACATCATCGTACTGAAGGGGTGTTGGTCATTGTCCATTTCACCCTGAGTCAAATAAAGATTGGATCATGAGTAAAGTGGAGACAGTCACACCGAAGGGAATTACCATGTGTGTGTGTGTGTGTGTGTGTGTGTGTGTGTGTGTGTGTACTATTGTGTCATGTCCGTATATTTATGAATGCAACATGGCGACATGACAGATTAAGCTGAATATTGCCATGTAGTATACGCTGACAGTGGACGCATGTGTTGGTCGTGTGTATATGAGTGTATGTAGTCCAGTAGTGGGTGTTGGTGATTGTGGTGACGGTTGGTATGTGTTGAGAATTGTTGTGTTCATAATTGATGTTGAGATTTGATGTTTGTCGGTAGTTAATATCTTCATGTGTGTACAATTGACTGTGTACACAAGGTAAAAAAAGTATCGCGAAGGAGGGGTACGATGATATCCGAAATGATCGATATAGCTTGTGTAGTACTTGGAAAATTAATTGATTATCATCTGTATGCATCCAGTAACAATATCAGCCATAAATTGTAAGAAACCTATCTATGACATACTTCTGTAAGCATGTTTCACAACAAGGGGGAAAAAATCATCAAACATTTCTAGAGTTCATCATCCGTGGCGTCAAATTGTTTCGGGCCAACGGTGCACCGATCCTTTATTTTATTTTATTTTTTTTTTTTTACCTTGTGTACGTAGTTTACTTGGTGTTTACTGTGATAACTGGTAGGTAAGGATTTGCACTTTTTATCCAACGCTAAGTAAATGCTAGGATTCTTTTTTTTTTCCTAGATCCTGTTAGTCACACATCAAGCGAAGCCACACGCCTAAATGACTGCCATTTTGGTACTGAGACTCATTTTCCGTCACTGTTTGGACTCTGTTAATCTATATCCGTCACCACATGAGCAATACTCACTACCAACGAAGACCCATCGTCTGTCACCACTTGGTCACTAATACCATCTGCCACCAGTCGGGCATTAAATAACAACCGCCGTCTGTCACACTAAGACATTAGTCTGATCCTTGTATCTCCACCTCGGCACTAACACTAACCATCTGTCACCACGAAGTCACTAATATTCACCATCTTCCTCACGTAGGCACTAATACTCATTACCTGTCACCACATGTGCAGTACTACACATCATCATTCATCACATGGATACTAATATCCACTGTCTGTCACCACTTGGACTCTAATATTCACTGTTTGTAACCTTTTGGGCACTAATACTAATCATCTGTCGCTACTAGGGCACTAGTAATCATTATCATCATGTGAGGACTAACACTCACCGTCACCACTTCGGCAGTTGTACCCTGGCATGTCACCACTTGGCAAGCAGTGCTCACCATCTGTCAGCACTTGGGCACCATTACTCACCATCTGCCACCACGTGGGCACTAGTATCGCCATGTCTCACCACTTTGGCAATAAAACGACTGTCAATTTAGTAGTATAATCTAAGAATATTCCTGTGAGGACTGCTGTATGCATGCTGATTATAGGTGTGTATGTTAATGCAGTATGTAAATCAGACCTTTCATACGAGGGCCTCTTCCCACCTGAATGAAATCATCTGGTGGAAACAGGAAATAAAAAATACCTCACCGTAAAAGGGTTAAGAGGGAATTTATTTAATCCCTTGACAACGAGAGTCTGCGCTTAAACTATATAATTATTCGGGATAAACAAAAATGAGATATAAAGACGACACTGTACTGATTGGATGAATAAATTATAGGGTCTGTGCCTGCTGACAGGATATATAGTGTGCTGATACGTGGTGACTGATGTATGGCTGAAATATAGGCTAACGATGAGTGATTCTCTCTCTCTCTCTCTCTCTCTCTCTCTCTCTCTCTCTCTCTCTCACCACCTGGCTCGACCACATCCCTGCCACCTCACCACCCTACTCCTCTGAATATGCAAATGAATTATAACAAGGCCCCACTTAGCGTCACGCGAGCTGTGGGCCCACCATATGCAGGCCGCTCGGTAATTGGGCGTGGTCTGCGCATGCGTGTGGCGGGCGGTGTGCGTATAGCGAAGATAATACGGTAGCGCTGGAGCCTTCATTATATGGGATTGGCATGGCGAGGGACGGGACAGTGAAGTGTTAATCATCGTCGTGGGTTAAGATGCTAATGTCTGGTGGTGGCCTGTCTGTGTGGTCACACCTGCCGCACCCCAACCACCACCACCACCTTCCTACACACCCACCCTATACACACACACACACACACACACACACACACATACACATACACAAAGCTTTTCCTATTATCACCGCCACTGCCACAGGACTGCTATAACACTACCATAGCTTCACAAGAGTAACACCACAGCGCCGCCAAACACTCACTCGACGCCATCGAAACACAGGAACATCACTACACCACCACGCTACCGACTCCTCCTCCCACACACGCTGAAGGCTGCTACCAACACCACAAGAACAATACCACAACACCGTTAGAACAGTACCACAACACCATTAGAACAATACCACAACACCATTAGAACAATACCACAACACCATTAGAACAATACCACAACACCATTAGAACAATACCACAACACCATTAGAACAATACCACAATATTCTTAGAACGCTTCACAGCACTACTAAACCAGCACCATAGTGACATTGGAATAACACCACAAGAAGAGCATCGCAACACCACCAATACAACGCAACTATTTCACTACGACAGCACAGAAAAAATTATCGTACAATACTACAGAATCCAGTATTACAGTACCCCACACCAATAGAACTCAAGAGTATCAACACTGGCACTACAATGGCTGTCACTACAACGTCATTACATCACCGTATAAATATCCTGTCACTGCAGTGCCATTACATCACCGTGTCTGTGTGTATATATATATATATATATATATATATATATATATATATATATATATATAATCATCATCATCATCATCATCAGTCGTTTGAGTATCCACTGCTCCCGACCGAAGTCGGGACGATACAGCCAATGTATCTCTACCAAGTGGTTTAGGCTGTCTGGTAGAGATTGTATGTAGGGTGAGAAGTGCTTGTAAGTGTAATTGTAGTGTTGGAGTGGCTTTGGATGTGTGTGTAGTCTGTGAACTAAGTGTAATCGGCCCGCGCAAGCCGACTGGGTGCAAGCATACTTTATAGTAGCGACACTGGTTCAACCACAGCACCCCTTGTGTCCGCCAGTGCAGTACTATATATATATATATATATATATATATATATATATATATATATATATATATATATATATATGCTGATATCCACAATGATATTACAGAACCGAAGTCTATCTAAAAATTTATTAAAGCGGTAGAGAAACTTTTTTGTGTGTGTGTATTTGAGAAAATACATGAGTTTTATGCTTCCTTGTCTGCGCGCGCATGCGTGCGTGCGTGCGTGCGTGTGTGTGTGTGTGTGTGTGTGTGTGTGTGTGTGTGTGTGTGTGTGTGTGTGTGTGTGTGTGTGTGTGTATGTGTGTGTGTGAAGTGCCATGTTTTAAGGGACAGGTGTGAGTGGTCTTATCCTTTACCAATACAGCATAAGGAGGGAGAGGGTTCTGGTCTCCTGCTCTTTCTCTTTTACGACACGCAGGGAAAACCTGGGTTGTATTTTTCTCCCCTCTCCCCAGGGATATGTATATATGGGACGGGGTGCCGAGACACGACCTGAGGGCTGAGGGTATAGCTAGGGTGGTAGTAAGAGATCGTGCAGCTTGGACGGTTGTCATAAGGGTAAACCACTACTTACACATATACGTGTGAGAGATCGTAAAACGTTTAAGTGTATAATATATACACACATATATAGATACATGCATGAGTATCGGAAACATCCTTATAGAGTGTTTGTATCATAATAATACCAGTACAAACTGTGCCATGCTTCAAACATAGGATCACCTTTAACAGTGATAACGTCAGTACCAGTATATCATCACTGTATCCTAGTCGCACCTTAACTAACTCATTATCACCCAAACACACCACCAGCTCCTCTACCACATAAGCATACCACCATTGCTACAGGTTCCACAACACCACAAACTGAAACCACCATCAGGATAACACCGTTATGATACCAATCACATCACTGCTAGGACAGTACCACACAATCACACCACCACCACAGTAACACGAGCACCACACAGGAACATTACCACAGCAGTTCTACACCACCATAGTAATCCAAAGCAGTGCTACACAACCCGATCACCATTCCAACAACTTACCATTTCCACAACAGGACCCTACCACCACTATCACAGGACCACACCACCACACAACCAAGTCACCACCACCTTAACATTCGTCTACCACCACAACATCCTCCACACCAGTAAACACCTGAGTCAAAGCAACACCCTATCTCCACCACACAGTCTGACAACTACCACTACAGCACCACACCATCATACCAGAGCCATCACCTCAGTCCTTTAATATCACTTAATACGAACATCATATGCCTCCCCTACGAACATCATATGCCTCCCCTACATCAAAATACCAACCCCAGACCTGATGTCATTATTCTTAGAGGACGAGATTCTACTCAAGGTATTTGGTGACAGCTATAATAATAATGATCGTTTTCGTCCATACTGAACGACTTAATGGAGACTATTCTTAATCCCTAATGGATAGGGATTCATTTGTCTGGTGGTAACAAGAAATGGAAACCCACATCCCATTTTAATGAAATCACGAGACGGTAGCATTAAAAAAAAAAAGGGACTTAGAAGTAGTTATCTTTACTCCATTCAGTACCAGGACGTCATTTATATTACGGTTTTGCCACAAGAGATGATCTTAATTCATCTGAGAAGAAACCATGGTAGGGAAGAGGTAGAGAAGGTGTAGGTATGGTGGCATGGTGTGGGGTGGTGCGACAAAGCCCCCTTCTGCTCCAGTATGGTAATGAGGGTATCGGTGGCAGCGCTCTAGCTTCTGACACAAAGGCTGGGGCAGGCCGGGTCACGGGAGGCGGCAAAGTCTGGCGGATGTCAGCGGCAAAAACGGTGTAGCATGGTGCACGAGTGTGGCGGTGGCAGTTGTTGGTGGTTAGGGCTAGTGGCTGCTGGTTGTGCTAGTTGTGGTCGGAAGTTGATGGTGGTATGTATTTATGTATCATAGTGGTCGACTTGCACACACCTGGTATGGGTAGGCGGTTCTCTGTACGCGCCCAAACCTTGTTTTTTGGGGTCCGTAAAGGAAACTGATCCGTAAGGCTGAGGAACATCACTTTGTCAGTGTAGAAGTAACACGCCTCCACTTAGCTCTGTATGCACGGATATAGGTGTGGGGAGCTTTTGAAGCGTAAGATGGAAAGAGCATTTGGATTGTGGAAACGTATACTGCCAGAGCTTTTGTGAATTAGTCTCTGTTCTTCAGGGGAGCCGCGATTAGTTGTGATTTGGTGAGATAACATGTACCCAATTCATAATCCATGCTCGACTGAACCTCAGCCAAGTCTGGATGATCAGTAGATGAACACACTATACGCCTGACCACCACAGGTTCCAGTTGATGGTGATTAAAGGGTGTGAGCGAGGTTGGTAGTTGTGGCCGGTGGTTGTGGTAGTTGTCGTTGGTGGCTTTGGTAGTTGTGGTTGGTAACAGGAGTTGATAATTTAGTATAACGGTAGTGGGGTCCAATTATCGTGTTTGGTGATGGTCCAGGTTGGTGTCGGGTGTTAGGAATGACAACGGTCATCTCAGTTTTGAGTAACAGAGGCTAAGGCAAATGTTGGTACTTTTGTAATAATGTGGCTGACTTTTCGGCTGATGGTGTTGTGGGTAATGGTTGTGGGTGATAATGTGTTGGAGTATCGTTCCTAGCTGTGGCAGTTATAGGTGGTTATAGTGATTGTAGATGGTTGTAGTAGTGGATATTATTATAGTTTGTGGTTGTAATTGTGATTGTGGCCGAAGTTGTGGATTTAAACAAGTTTCCTCAGTACACAGTAGAGGCTGTCCAGCGAGCCAGCAGTCTATCTGCAGACCATAGCGTGACACACACACACACACACACACACACACATTATATAGTGTCGACTACCTGTTCTGAGATCATGAGGGGTATCACATTCAGGGTCATTGGTGTGCGGGGAAAATAACTTACTGATCAGACCTTGTACTCTAAACTAGAAGAGGTATCCCGTAAACAAGTGTCGGACGGTAATCACAAGTAGTGAGAAAATGTCACTGTAACCAGGGAGTTAGCGGAGATCATTTTAATCCATTCACTCAGTATTGTCATAACTTCAAGTGACTCAACATCGAGTGAAAAGCCATATGGTTTCATGTAGCCGAGGAAGATTTTAACTACATTTAAAGGTAAACATAACCAAGTGGACGCTTGGTGGTCTGGTGGATTTAGGTGCCCCGACCAAGTGTGGCCCATAATGGCTTACCTCCAAGGACTGGTAAGGGTTTATTGGTCACGTAATTCTTCTTGAGGGAATGCAGGTTTTAAGTTGCCTTTGATATGTGAGGTAAATGGCTTACCCCCAAGCCCTTACAATCCTGATGGGGTATTAATGATTGAAAAAGAAATAGATGGTAAAAAAAAAAAAAAAAAAAAAAAAAAAAATGGAGCAAGTGTACTGAAGGAGTTAATGCTACCTCCTCAGTACTTAAGTGAGACTGGCCAAACTGGGGTCGTATTGAGGGGAGGCTGTCTGGCACCTCTTATAAGGCGTTGTATTGTACGTACTACACTTCACTGCTGACTTAGGTTATCTTTTTTATAGTTATCAGCATACTTTGCATTAAATACTCTGGGTTTACACCAGTCCGTTCCCTGAGTCCCACCGGTCTTTCCTCACACCTCCAACAGATGGCGCGCATCCCCTGTGTCACCACTTGGCTTGGGTTGATGATTGTGGTAATGATTGTGGTTGGTGGTGACTGATGACTGATTGTGGTTGATGGTTACTGAAGAGTTTTTGGTGGTGGTAGCTGTGACTCTGTTTACCCTAGATAGGTAACTTGGGATATCAGAAACCCGTCCCCGAAATTTATTTATTAAAAATATGAGCATAAGGTCTACAGATCTGTCCGTCTCATTACCTTCCTGCCTAGTGACGCTCTTCATGGGGATGATGGGGTCATAGCTGTACCTGGCTCTGATTTTGCTTTATAGAGCCATTGGGGTATGTCATACCCCAGGTTACCTATAATGTAACCTCAGTTGAGCCCTATTATGATATTTTTAGTTTAATTTGCTGTCTTTCTCCTTTTGTATACAGAAGGTCCCAACATCGGTCTACTACAGGCCACCCAAGGAATCATGATACTGCTTTTCAGTTTTGCAAGATTTGATTTTAAAATTTGTATACCTAAAATTTAATCATTTTTGTATATACTTTAAAAAATATATATTTTTTTCAATTAAACTTTATTTTTTCTGGCCCTGTTTAAAGATAATGGGTTGAATTATTTGTGTATTGAAGCATTTTGAAGTATCTCAAACGGAAGTATTTTTGTTTTATTTTTTCCCCGTGGGGTACTTCACACCCCACGGTACCTAATATAGTAACAAAAAATGGTTACCTATCCAGTGTTAATTGTGGTAGTTGTGGTTGTGGTAGCTGTTATTGTGGTAGCTATGATTGATAGTTGTTTGGTGTTTGTCGTAGTTGTAGTTGGCTGCTGTGGTAGTTGTTGTTGGAAGTTACTTTGTTTTTTGTGACTGATGGCTGTGGTAGTAGTTGTCATGTTTGTGGTAGTTGTGGGTGGTGGTTGTGGTACGTGTGGATGGTGGTTGTGGTAATGGTGGGTGTGATAACTGTGGTTGGTGGTTGTGGCAATTGTAATAGGTTGGTGATTGTGTTGTGTGTAATTGGTTGGAGATTGTGGTAGTTGTGTTAGGTGTTTGTGGCAGTTGTAGTTGGCAACCGTCGTACTGGTAGTTGCTGTGGGTGGTTGTGGTACTATTGGCTAGTGGGTGTGGTAGTTGTAGTAAGTGGTTGTGGTAGTTGTGGTTGATGGCTCTGATAGTTATGGTTGATGGTTTTAGTAGTTGTGCTTGGTATAGTAGTTGTGGTAATTGTGTTTGGTGGCTGTGTTGTGGTAGTTGTGGTTGGTGAGTTGGTGATTCTGGTACTTGTGGCAGGTGGCTGTGGTAGTTGTTGTTGGTGGCTGTTGATGTGTTGATGGTTATGGTAGCCGTGGATGGTGATTAAGATAATGGTGGTTGGTGGTCATGATAGTTGTGGTTGTTGACTGTGGTAGTTGTGGCTGATGGTTGGTAGTTGTGATAATTTTGGTTGGTGGTGAGAGCAGTGGAAATGAGTTACTTGAGAGGAGCATGTGGAGTGACATGGAGGGACAGGTTGACGAATGAGGAATTGAAGGAACGTTGTGGGGTGGATGTGGATGTGGTTGAGAAGATTAGGAGAAATACACTGAGGTGGTTTGGGCATGTGGAGAGAAAGGAGAATGAACGACTGACTAAGAGGGTGTATGTAGGTGAGGTGGAGGGAGGGAGAGGGAGGGGTAGACCGAGGATGAGGTGGAGGGATGGAGTTGAGAGGTATATGAGGGAGGGGGGAGTGAGTTGGGGGGAGGGTAGTCAAATGGTGGGTGACAGAGCGACTTGGAGACGTTTTGTCTGCGGCCACCCTTTGCGGGATTAGGGCGTCGGGCTATAGGTAGATAGATAGGTTCTGATGGTAGTGGCTGGTGGCTGTGGTTGAAGATGGTGTTTGTGGTAATTGAAGTTTGCTGCTGTTGTTAAGAAACCCCGGTTTGTCTGGTCAAGCAGACGCCACAGCCTCAGGCAAGCAATCTCCCCTGCAGGACCGTCCCGTGCAGTAAGCTGATGTCCGCCGGCAGACAGCGTCACGTCACAGCGAGGTGCGGGGAGGAGTATGGAGGTTTGGTTCTTGGATGGACGCCGCATATGCGTCTCACCCAGTTAACAGGGTCACCATAGTAGGCTCCACTTCACTCTGTGGCAGTTGTCGTTTGTGGATGTTCGTATGCTGATGGTTGTGGAAGTTATTGTTGGTTATGTTGGAATTTGTGATTGGTGATTATGGTACATGTTGTAGTTACGGAAGTTTGGGGGAGGCGGTGGCAGAATCGGTAGAGAGGCGGCCTGCAATCCTAATGGATCCAGGTTCGAATCCCGGCTGGGGCAGGGAACAGTTTAAGGATTTGAATTTCTTAAAAAGCGGACTTTTCTAATCTACCAGATGACCCTCCGACATGTCATGAAAATACCCCCGCAAATACCAGTACACCAGTCATGTATGAGACAGCCCTAGCATGTATTCAATATGGATGGTGGGTGTTAGCACCGAAGTGGTGACATGTGGAGATGTAGGAGGACTACTGGGACCTGGGAATAGGCCCTGAAGCCTTTGCCTAGAGTCGGACATGTGAAAAAAAAAAAAAAAAAAAAGTTGCAGTTGGTGGTGGTTATTACGAGCGAGCGAGCGCAGCGAGCGACGAGAGCAAGCGTAGCGAAGCGATGTTTACGTTCAGCTGAGAAATGAGCAGCCCGACACTGCCCGACCACGATCGTTTCAAGAGGCTAGTAACTTTTCAACTATGTGAGTAGAGAAGAGATTCTTTTAGCAGGAAGTCGATACATTCAATAAATATTGTTTTTAGCCAACGGTATATATTTACTCATGAGACCAAAGAAACCCCTTGGAATCCCAGCTTTTCAAGGGAATGTACCGAGGGCTTCAGTTGACATGCTCCACTATGAACTCGAATTGAAAAATATTTTACCTCAATTATTATTCTGTTATTATTCAGCTGCCTTACTAGACATGTTGAAAGTTTACACCAAGATGAAGTTATGATGATAGACTATGTACATGCGCTCGCTCGCTCGTCATGCTCTCACAGAGCGCACTTCACTGGTACAGTATCTGTGGTTGGTGGCTGTGGTAGAAGGTATGTACTTAAGTGCTGGTTATTGTGTTAGTTTTAGTTGGTGCTTGTGTTAGTTTTGCCTGGTGGTTGTGGTAGCTGATTGTTGATAGTTGAGGATGCCATTTGTGGTGGTTGTGGTTGACTGACGGCGGATGTGAAGAAGGTTGGACTTGGAAGTGATTGGGACTCGTGATTATTATGGTTGCATACAAATAACTGAATAGCACGATTTTGTTGTTTTGGCAGTCCTTCTGGCTAACAACGGACGATTTTGTTTTGCATAGGAAGGAACTGGAGGAAAAGTTTATTTTAAACTTGCTTCGGAGCTGCGGTGGCTTGGTAACCAGCTTATTCATCTCATTATGCATATGTCCCAAGTCAAGGATTCCAGCCCTCGTCGTGGCGGACATTTAAAGTGGGTGTTGGTAGTATGTCCTTTCGTTTGCTTGCCTATATTTGCACCCTGTCGGTTTACTGATGAAATATGCAGACTGTTACACACCTAAACAGAACCAGTACAATACTTCCATTTTCATATGCATCACTTATCACATATATCATTCCTCCTGCAGACATCGCATCCCCCATTCGTACTTTCCTGGCAAGGGAAAAAGTTAATTCTGGCTGTCACTCTCCCTGCCAATACAAGGCCCTACCCTGCCATGGATCTGATATGGAGTGATGCACATGCTCAGTCGTTTTAATTGCGTTATTACGAGAACGGATCGGATTGCTAAAATTATTGTTGTTCCATCAGATGATTGAATTAGGACAGACACCACCTCCTTTTCACCTTGAGAAGGGGAAATAACCAAAATGGAACAAGGACGTGCAAGTGATAAAGAACATGAAGAAAAAAAAAATGTAAATGAAAGTAACGGAGATAAGAGTCACTGTCGCAAAGACTTGTACTGTGTGACTGGCTTCGTTGTAAATAACGTTTTCGTACTCTTACATTCGCCTCGCCACACACACCACACAAATGCGCGCGCTCACACACACACACACACACACACACACACACACACACACACAGTGCGAACAAGCTGACAATACTGATACTGCTGGTTGAATAATTATATAGTGTACTCAGGAGACAGGTCCTTACTACTAGTAGTTTATTTCTGCATATGGCATGTTTCTATTCTCCAGTACGTTACTGATGCAAACCATTTTGGTAATTAAAAAGAAAATTATAAAAGCAGCCCTCCTAATGTCAATATATGAAACCTCTGAGATTCCTCCACCTAAAGAAATGTGGTGTTCAAGGAGTTCCCCAGTGGTGGCATGAGCGATGTTAAGAGTGCTCAGTAACGCTATCTGTTGGCATCTTTGCAGTTCATGCCAGGTGATCCCATGACACTAGGATAAGAAGCATGGTTCCACAGGTCAAGGAGCATGAAAAAGTAATTTTACTCAACTAAACTGAGAATATATTTACCCTGGACAACCTGAACCTGCTTTCACCACCTGGCGTTAATCGATATACGAGTAAATCATTCAGAGACCACGGTGACCCGCTGTGTAGGGCAGCGTGAGGGCAGGTTTTATATTTCTTTATATATATATATATATATATATATATATATATATATATATATATATATATATATATATATATATCAGAATCAAATCAAATAACCTTTATTGTCATAATATGAAGTAATTACTTACGGTACATATATATTTAACTATAACCTTAAATTATGACAATGAGGACGTGATCTATCTATCTCTATATACCTAAGCTGCTTCCCCCAAGGAAAGGGAGGTAGCCGAGACAGGACGACACACTCCCCATTTACTCATCCATTCAAACACATTCATTCGCATCTTAGCCCCAAAGGGAAGAACGGACAGATCCTCACCACACCACACCGCACAAGGGTCAACTGCGCAATGCAATCAGTGACATCCGCAGCAGGGCCCGACAGCAGAACTGGTTTACCCCTGCCACATCATAACAGACCCATCCCCTTACCCGCACCTGACCTGACTAGCTGATCAGACCAAATGCGGGAGAATATCCCCTCAGGGCTGCGTCATCACTTATTCATTCACAATTTCTCTCCATTTATTTCTGTCACGCACGGCCACTCTTCCTTGCTCAACAGATATCCCTCTTGCATCCAGCGCTCTCTTCACACTGTCCATCCATTCTATTCGTGGTCTTCCTCTCAGCCTTAGACCTCTCACATCAGATCTAGTTATCTTTTTCACCAATCGCTCATTATCCATTCTCTCCATATGCCCATACCATCGCAACACCCTCTGCTCAACTCTACCAGCCATCTCCCGAACAACTCCAGTTCTCCTTCGCACTTCATCATTTTGCACCCGATCCATACGCGTCACTCCACACATACTCCTCAGACACCTCATCTCCATTACATTCAAACTTTTCCTCTCTGCTACACCCATATTCCATGTTTCAGCCCCATTTAATGCAGTCGGTACCACAACATCCTCATACAGCCTTCTCTTTACATCCATTCTAAGCGAACGACATCTAAATTTTTTCATTCCTCCCAGCACCTTTCCTACTTCATTCATTCTAAACTTCACTTCTGCATCTATTCTTCCATCCACAGCAACATGTGACCCTAAATACTTAAAACACTATACCTCCTCAAGCAACTCACCATTCAAAACTATACTCATACTCCTACCATCTATCAACCTCGTACACTTCATCACTTTACTCTTATTCTCATTTACTTTCAATTTCCTCCTTTCACACACCCTTTTAAACTCCTCTACCAACTGTCTCAATCTCTCCTCTGAAACAGCCACCAGTGCAGTATCATCTGCAAACAGCAGCTGCTTCAGATTCCACTCTCCACCTTCAACATTCACCAGACTCAGACCTCCACCTAAAACTCTTGCATTCACCTCCCTTACAACACCATCCATGTAAATATTAAACAACCAAGGCGACATCACACATCCCTGTCGCATCCCCACTCTCACGGGAAACCAATCACTCACAACATTTCCCACTCTTACACACGCTTTACTATTTACATAAAAACTTTTCACCCCCTTTAGTAACCTACCATCAAGTCCAAACAATCTTAAAACAGTCCACAAAGCCTCCCTATCAATGCTATCATACACTTTCTCTAAATCCATAAATGCCCAAAACACATCCTTGCCTTTCGCTAAATACTTTTCACACACTTGTCTCACAGCAAACACCTGATCAACGCATCCCCTCCTTCTCCTAAAGCCACACTGCTCATCACTAATCACTCCCTCTGTACCCTCTCTAACTCTCATAATTAACACTCTACCATAAACCTTACCTACAACACTCAACAGACGTATACCCCTAAAGCTAGTACATTCATACTTATCACCCTTGCCTTTATACAACGGGACCACACAAGCACTTGCCCAGTCAATTGGCACCATACTTTTCTCAAAGCACACATTCAACAATCTTACTAACCAGTCAACAATAGTCACGCCATCACCCTTCAGACATTCCACGGCACACCCATCCATACCTGCAGCTTTCCCTGTTTTCATCTCCTTTACTGCCTTCTCCACTTCCTCCTTCGTGATCAAAGAATCATTCAACTCTCCCAACACATTTATTCCTTGCACCCTTTCCTCCTCTACATTTAACAATCTTTCGAAATACTCTGCCCATCTCTTCCTTACTGCATCCATCTCAATTAACATTCTTCCATCCTCTGCTTTTACTCGTTCTTCCTTCCCAGACTCTCCCTTTCGCACCCTTTTCACCTCCTTCCAAAACATTTTCTTATTCTGTTGAAAATTCTCTGTCAGCCGCCTACCCCACTTCTCATCTGCTGCCACTTTAGCATCACGCATAGCCCTTCTCGCTCTATTCCTCTTTTCCTTATACCTTTCATATGACATCTCATCCTTCCTCTGCAGCCACACTTCATATGCACGTCTCTTCTCAGCCACAGCCATACTTACTTCCTCTCACCACCATTCACTTCCTTTTCTTACACCACCACCCACACGTCTCACACCACACACCTCTTCTGCATGCCCCACCACAGCACTCTTAAACAACTGCCATTCCTCCTCCACGCTGCCATTTTCCCGATCTTTCACTGCGTTCCACTCATCTTTCAGTTTCTCCTGATACTCTATCTTTTTCTCTCTTTTATCCAACTCACTCACTTTCAAAACCTCCCTGCCACACCTAACCCTCCTAGCTCTCACCCATCTCTTACCTACTCTTAACTTTCCCTCCACCAGGTAGTGGTCAGACATACCTCCACCCTCCCCTCTCAGAACTCTCACATCCAACAATATTCCTATTACATTCCTAGACACAACCATATAGTCCATCAAAGCTCTGTAACAACCCTTCCACCCTCCTGTCTCACCCATGTATACTTATATCTTTCTTCTCAAACAGCATATTCCCAATCACCATCTCTCGCTCAACACACATCGCTATCATTCGTTCCCCATTTTCATTTCTTCCAGGCACACCATGCATACCAACTACGCCTTCAACTGCTACATTTCCCACTCTAGCATTCAGATCTCCCATCATTACCACATTCACATTCGCTCCAAAACTCTGCAGACACTCATCAACATCATTCCAGAAAGACTCCCTCTCTTGTTCATCCCTTTCACTACCAGGCCCATATGCACTCACAGACACCCACAACTCACGTTCAAATTTCGCTTTCACCCACATCAGTCTCGATGACACCTCCTTCCATTCAATCACACATTGCTGTACTTCCGGACTCACTAACAAGGCCACACCTTCTCTTGCTCTTCCTCTATCAACACCTGACAATCTTCCATTCACACTTCCAAACATAGACTACTCCTTCCCTTTCATCTTCTCACTCAAAGCTAACACATCCAACATTCTTCTCACAAACATTCTCCCAATCTCCTCCGTTTTAGCCTCAATCGTACTACATCCACGCACATTGATAGACCCAATCTTCAGGGTACGGGGATAACTCCATCCCCCATCCCTTTCTCTGGCCTGTCTCTTTTTAGGAACTAAAAAACAGAGGAGGGGGTCCCTAGTCCCCTCACCCCGCCCCTTTTAGTCGTCTTTTACGACACGCAGGGAATACGGTGGCAGTATTCTTCCTAACACAACCCGGCCGCAGAGTAGTAGTACCACCCCATAGTGCGGCCAGGTTGTGTCCCCCCCGCCACGTGATACCAAAGGTATATGTGTCCTGGTGTAATAGTCGCATAATACATTATTCTAATACGTGGAGTAATACAGTAGTGATCGGAACTTTGGTGCAGTAATAATATAAATGATAATAATAACAAGAAGAAGAAAAAGAATTAAAGAAGTAATAGTAAGTAGTTTTACCAATTGAACAGTGCAGAAATAATAGTGCTGTAACCCATTAAGTTATATTTTTAAATATATACTTCAAATTTTATTATCTAACAAGACATTTTTTTATCTTCTCTTTATACTGGGTTATGGAACATTGATATGAAATATATATATATGTTGAGAAATAGTTCCACAGTTGGGCACCTTTGTGTCTATAGCTCTTTTTAATATATATGTATATTATATAATACGTATATACTAGTATATGCATCATCATCATCATCATCATCAGCCATTACAAGCCACTGCTGAACAAAGGCCTCCCCCAACCTTCTCCACGAATTCCTTGACTGTGCCAATCTTTGCCACGTTTTCCTTACAAATTTCTCTCTCATCTCGTCAATCCACCTCCTATCTGGCCATTTTCTGCTTCGCTTACAATCTCTTGGGTGTCCAGTCAGGCTGCCTCTTGCTCCATGGGTTATCCCTTATTCTTGCTACATGGCCTGCCCACCTCCATTTCTCTTCATTTATAACTTCTATAATATCTTTGACTTTAGTCTGCTCTCTCATCCAAGTTGATCTTTTCCTGTCTCTTAAAGATAATCCCAACACTGACCTTTCCATTGTCTTCTGAGAACAGATTAATTTATTTTCCATTGATTTTGTCAGTTTCCAAGTCTCACAGCCATACGTCATAGCTGGAAGTATACGTTCGTTATATACTTTTCGTTTCATACAAACTGGCAAGCTGCTTTTCGTAATGTCTGGATGTTTACCGAAAGCTTTACATCCAATTGTAATGCGTCTCTTTATTTCGCTGTCATGATGTTTTGTTCGTAATATATATATATATATATATATATATATATATATATCATCTCACCAGCCGTTGGTGTGTCCACTGCAGGACCGGCCTATCCCGACCGAATTGGGGACGGTACAGCCAATGTATCTCTAGCAAGTGGCTTAGGCTGTCTATAGGTTGTCTGGTAGAGATTGTATGTAGGGTGATAAGTGCTTGTAAGTGTAACAGTAGTGTTGGAGTGACTTTGGATGTGTGTGTACTCTGTGAACCAAGTGTAATCGGCCCGCGCAATGCGACTGGGTGCAAGCATATTTTATAGCATGCGACACTGGTTCAACCACAGCACCCCTTGTGTCCGCCAATGCAGTACGTGGCCTGAAGAACGCTCCCAAAGTTTATTACCCTGGCGGGGCACGAACCCTCGTTCTTCAGTGTACGAAAACGCACACTTTACCACTGTACCACAGAGGCTTCATTATATATATATATATATATATATATATATATATATATATATATATATATATATAGTTATGTGTGTGTGTGTGTGTATGTGTGTGTGTGTGTATCATATATGCAGTATATACAGTATGTATGTGTGTACGTATATATATGATATGTAAATATATGTACAATATATATATATATATATATATATATATATATATATATATATATATATATATATATATAGATAGATAGATAGATAGATATATTATATGTACAGTATGTGTGTGTGTGTACGCGCGCGCGCGCTAAACTTTACATACAGAAAGACAAGAGAGATTAAAAGAAAAATGGTAGGATATGATGAGCTTCACCGTGGCAACGAAATAGTATCGTGTTGGTGTGGTTGGGGAGGGAATGAGGTGGTGGGCACTGTACAGTAGATTGCCACGACACGCTTCTCTAACGATGTCGATGTATCTGACAACCTCCCGTTACTCACTGGAGCAAAACTTCTGTTCATTTGATTGAAGCTAAAAGCAGTTGAGAATTATGGCTGGCTCTCGTGTACTTTGTGCAGGTTACATAGAAATTATTATTGATGTTTTATAATGTTAGTTTTATTTTTATATTTCATGGTGTGTGGCCATTTCATAGGACTTGTTAATTAGTTTTCCTTCTTTATTTTTTTCTTCCTTTCTGTAGGCTGCCATTCCTCACCCCATTTCTCGGTGAGAAAAATGTTGCGGGATGATAATGAGGATGAGGAGGATCCTACTCTGGGCATAGATTAATCATTCCTTCACATCAGTCCCATGAGTCTCTCCCAACAGATGACTCAACGCACCTTCACAAAACACCGTTTGTGCGGTAACAGCGGATTTCCTATTCTAAGATAGGCTTTAATTATCTTATTCAGGTCTGGTGCGATGACATTATTCTGGCTTTTTTTTTTTTTTTTTCCTTACTGTGGGTTAATCCTGTTATTTTGAAAACGGCAGTCCAATCCTTTACCTATTGACCACCACCTTTCCGGACAGCGAGAGTATTAAATGTAGTAGCATATATCAGACTTGTTTATTATCGCCCGCCGTTAGAAGGTGGAACGATAATGTTTCTACCTGTGTGTGTGTGTGTGTGTGTGTGTGTGTGTGTGTGTCTGTTTCCATTATACCTTATGAACGGCTTGAGCTATCAACATGACACCTTCGGGGTATCAAGATATGGACAAAATCTTGGATGAATTCGAAAATGGGCTCTTGGGGTCAAGGTCAAGGTCACCAAAATGGCTGCCAAAGGTCAACTAGTTTTTATCGGCCGCCTTTAGCACCCTTATATCTCATGAACGGCTTGACCTATCAACATGAAACATTCAGGATATCAAGATATGGACAAAATCTTGGTCGAGTTCGAAAATGGGCACTCGGGGTCAAGGTCATTGTAACCAAATGGCTGCCAAAGGTCAACTAGCTTTTATCGCCCTCCTTTAGCACCACAATAGCCCATGAGCGGCTTAACCTACCAACATGAAACCTTCAGGGTATCAAGATATGGCTTGAATCCTGAACTTGGCCAAGAGCATATTCCGGCAGGCGATTAGCATTCGACTCCCGAATGCTTTTCCTTCATTCACGAAGTTTTTGACGCTACGGAGTTCCAGTGCGTATAAGAATTTAAAAATCCACCCTCCCTGTGGCCTGTTAGCAGCACTCAGTCAGCTCTCACCCGCCCACTGGCTGCCCACCTTTGTCATGGGTACAGTAAAGGAATTAAAGTATCTCCCAAAGGTTCGGTACATACACTGAAATAGTCAGTCCACTCGAGGCACGCACTTGTCCAGTTAAGACTTTAGCTGAGTTTTGCTAGTAATACATAATTTTTGGACAGTGCAGAGAAGATAATTATAATTGATTCTCTTATTGTCCACATGTCTGTCGTATCTCGCTTAAACACACACACACACACACACACACACACACACACACACACACACACACACACACACACACACACACACACACACACACACACACACAGACCTTACCGTGTAGCCTACTGTAGCACGGAACACCCTGACCCCCACACAACACTGACGCTGCCATGCACTGCAACACTCAACACCTTTACCGTTTGGAGTTCATGCCCATGTAATGGACCAGGCAGGCACTTTATATTCCAGAGTCTGTAAGAAAACTAGTAATCCCTGCAGTCCTACTACGGGTATGTACAGTATTATGCTTGTTTTGCTACTAGACGATTTTATTCAACACTAAAGGCTACCCCACAAACAGAAAGGATTACAAACAAACCCCTTTTATCCCTTCAGCAGGACGACGTCTTACGCTTCATTCTTGTTACCGCCAGACCTCTACTCAGCTTAAAGGCATCCTACGACTGACAATGGTTGAGTCTCATAGGTTCCTTATTAACGGCGTGAGTTACATTAGTTCGTTACGGACGGTATTCACACGTTTCAAACATTCATCTCTTTAGCTTGAGCATCAGTGATCTAAGCATTTTGAAATATAGAAAGAAACGTTAAATAGAGGGAGAGGGGAAGTGTTGAAACAGTATAAACCAGAGCCAGCCGGATGGTGAATTAGAGATACCGAAAAAAAAAAAAATGAGATTAAAAATAACTTACTTGTCCAGTTTCATTCCATCAAGGCCAGTAAAAACCCAAACCTAGTGTCCGCCTGATTGCCTCACATGGCTTTTCCTCTCGTGTGTGTGTGTGTATGTGTGTGTGTGTGTGTGTGTGTGTGTGTGTGTGTGTGTGTGTGTGTGTGTGTGTGTTTTCCCTCATCGTCGTGCTGCTTCCTGTGCGTGTCGTCGGAGGTAATACAGTCCGCGACAGGATTCTCACTCCCTCGTCTTCTTATTTTCGATTTCTTGTGTCTGTCTTGTCCTTTCGTCCTCGGTCCGACTCTCTCTCCGCCTGGTGCTGCTACATCTGTCTCGCCCTTTTCTCCTCGATCGGACTTTCGCTTTTCTTAGCTTCTCGGTTTTTTATTTTTTTTCCCGTATCGTACTGTCGTTGTATTTCTGTTATGTGTTATCCTCCCTCAGTAAGGTGATGCTTTTATTAATTTCCTGCAACCAGCGTACGATTATATGCACGTTCGGTGAGACCTGCCCTAGAGATTTCGCCGCAGTCTCCAGTAACACCACTACGATGCTGGCTTTCATTAGTAATTCTTAACCTCTCCGAGACGATTTTATTCAGGTTAAGGCTTTTTGGGCTGAGGCAGTTAAATGTTTGTGTTATGTTTCCCTTTTTATATTTTTTATCTGTATTTACTGTCACTGTCCCTTATGACTACACTTTATCGTCATTTTTATTTACTTTAATTCTTCCTGCACATGGTCCGTTGTGGTGGTGCGGGAGTGTTGACAGGCCCTCAGCAGGGGGGGAGGGGCGGGGCTGGGTGAGGCAGGAGGTGGTCAGGCTGGAGATGGTGGTGGTGGTGGTGAGGGAAGATGGAGGGAGGAGGGAGGGTCAGCACTAAAATCCAGCGATGCCTTTTACTTTTACTCCTGGCACTGTCAGATTGATACAGTCAGCTGAGGGAGAAACTTCTGGTAATGGAGAGGTCAGTAAAGGCTATATCTAACGCCTCCACATAGAAAAATCTTCCTCCAGTTGAGTAAAATAGTCTACCTATAGAAATACAGAAACACCCACGAGAATCGTACTAATGGGGATAAAAACCGACGAGGAGGGACAGGACAATTTTTAAACTGTAGTCGGGTTGCCCATCACTTTCTTTCGTTGAGTCTAGGTTCGGTTTGTTAGGTTAGTTAGGGTTAAGTAAATGTGGTCATCCTAGAAAGAGAAAATTAGTGTTGTGTACTGAGATGGCGTACATTTTGAAAATATGCGAACAGGCAAGCCAGGGGTCAGGCAGGAGAAGAGGTGGAGGAGGGCAGGGTGAGGAGCAGGCAGACGGGGAAGGTAGAGGGGAGGGGGGGGGAAAGGTATGGAGAAGAGAGGGAGGGTAAGGGAAAAAGAGGAGGAAAGGGTAGGGAGAAGGGCAGGTGCAGAGTAAGTAGGGGTAAGGAGGATCGGGGACGGAATGGGGCGGGTCTCAGTTTATGATGGTGAAGATACAGGACCGGCAGGGGGCATGTGACCCGCCGGCAGGGGATCAGGTCACACGCACTCACTCCCGGACCAGCCCAGGCTCCCAAGGCGACCCGGTGAGGGAGGGTCTTGTTAGCGCTGATAGAGAGAGGGTGAGGTGGACAACGACCCAGATATAGTAGAATGCATTATCCTTAAGCCGTTTACTGAGTGCACATATTTTAAAATGATTTTAGCATAAGCCAGGAAATTCAGACGTGACTAGGTAACAGAAAGACAGATACACTTTGGAAAATTGCAAAATATTGTGTCAGGTTCAAACATGCAAGGTCAGTAAATTCCCCGTGTACTTTTAGTGTTCAGGTATCATTGTGTTCCTCCCTTCTGCCGGCAGTCTGTACAATAACCAGAAGAAATGAGGGTGAGAAAAGTTGTGGAGCGACGGACGGCCTCTGACCTCTATCTTCCAGCCGTCTTCGACCTCCCGTCCTCTCAACAAGGGGTATAAATCCTTCGACACCATGATGTGAAACATTGCGAGCCAAGAGCCTAGATTTATATATATATATATATATATATATATATATATATATATATATATATAAAGTTGCTTCATGCTGCGTATAAGCAGTTGCAATGTTTCGTCTCCATAGACATATTGCTCGAAAGTCGTGACTGACGTGTATGTTGTTTATAAGCAGGAAATGTTATGGTTCGCTAATATCAAATATACTACCGGTACTGTAAATAATGTTCCTGGAGTTTGCGTTAATTTTTACAGTTTTCTTGTTCATTATGTTGTCAGTGTGATGTGACTTGTGAACCTGACCATCGTAACACTAATCAATGGTTGTACCATGGTGTCTGCTAGTCATGTTGTATATACCCAATCTAGAGGATATTATTAGCCGCCAACCCGTGAAACCAGGGGTACTATAGCTTTGCGCGGTTCCGTCAGTACGTCAGTGTGTATGTACTTCAGTACATACGCAATTTCGTGTCCGCTCTGTAACTTCCACATGCATGGACCGATTTTGATATAACTTTACACAATTGTTCCCCATACCACGACGGAGTGTCGCACGCAACAACCAGCCATCTACTCCCAAGGTCAATAACATATGTATGGTTATCATCCGGTAGGGAACTTTGTGTTGCATGACAATACTGAATGCATTTTTTTTTTTCAATTTACATATACAGCTGTGTTTTCGCAGACTGGTTATGTTGTACAGGGAATAAGGCAGCACTGATCTGATGTTAATGAAAGAGGCTGGCCCGGGTGGCGAGAACACTTCAGTGGTACAACGACAAATATGACGACAGGCCGACGAAGCACTACAGGGATCCAGGGCAAGGCGAGCAGGTGATGTGAGGGTGTGTGGGTGAACAGAAAGGGAGGTGCAGTCGACTCCTTTACTACGACGACGTATTTTATATCTTATCCTTGCTGTCTCCGTGCGATTTTATTCAACAAAGAGGACACTTCGCACTGGAGGAGTTAGATGTAACCTTCAGTAACTTCCTCCCTGCTGTATGCCCGTCCCAAGTTGAATAAATAGTTTGATGGTAAAATGTGTCATCTGGCCGAAACGGTTTAGAGGCAACACACCCCTGCACCTCATTATTATGCCCGAGATTCTTTAAACTCTGTAGACCCTGGACCGTAATGTTGGTCGGCATGGAGGACTTCGTAGCATTTTTTTCCTAGCAGTTTTCTTTGCATATTTTACCCAGATATTTTTACTTATCTACTGGTTATGTCATTCTAATATCGACACGGTGTTTATTAGTAGCACAGAAGAGGGTTATAAGGTGTAAGGCATAGACCTAAATTAAGTCGCCAAGGAAGAAGTGCTACGAAGTCTTCTGTGTCAAGGGGAATAAGGCAAATCAGTAATATGATTGACTTGTTACCTTCAGCCCCAAGACGTATTTTTCCTTTTAATTATCCTACCTCCAGACGATTGTGTTAAAATTAGGGACTTCAAACTAGATGGGTTAAATTTAGTTTCATTAACTTCAGTACGAGAGGCCTTGTCTGAGTTGAATAAAATCGCCCGAGAGTAGCAAGACACTACACATAAAATATATGTGTATTCTTGTTATCTCCATACAATTTTGTTAGCGTTGGAGAAACCGTTTGTAGTGAAGGGGTTAGGAACAGTGCGTATTAACCCCTTCACATCCTGATTACACTAAGCTGAATTAAATCGTCGGAAGATAGCCAGAATGAAACAAAAAATGCGTCATCGGAGTAGAAGTATTGATTAGGTAGCCAGGCTGATGATGATGATGATGATGATGATGATAGTGGTGGTGGTGGTGGTAGCTGAGGTGTCCGCCAGTCGACCTTAGAGTACAGAATCGTGATGTCCGTGGTTCGTCCGTTAACACCGCCTCCCGGTTGTAAAGTACGTTGGTGAACCCATAAACCCGTATTTCTGGCTGGATTTGGAGATTCCGTGACGCCACTTCTTAACGATGTATTTCGCACATCACACCTAACTTCTGAGGAGAATTATGTTCATCCTCAAGTTCATACATACCGTAAAAACATTAATATGTAACAAGTGATGTAAATTGCTGAAGAGGAGTGTTACCAAAGCTCTGAAGTGATGGAAAGTACGGCCCATAAAAAGAGAACGGGTGCCGGAGCGTTGGGGTCATACCGCGACGTGGGCTTTCACACGCCGCTGCCACCGTCTCCTGCGGCAGGTGGTGCTACTCTTTCATGACCACCAACACTTTACAGGTACTGTCTTATAAAGTCAGGAACATGAGGACACCAGAAAAGACTGCTTTTTGTACATCAAATTATGACTGCAAATACTGAGATCGATGACCTTCATGTGCCTAACTGCTTTCACATTTGGCCCCTTTATGCATAATATTCAGGGTAACGCCAGACGGCTTTGCTTAGCTGAGGAAAACCCGGGTCAGAGCAGTGGCCATTGTTTTGAGTTCGCAGTGCCTTCAGATCGCTCAGATAGAAAAATTATACCCACATGGAACTGTGCTTACTGTGAAGATAATGAGATGTCCATGAGGTCGGGTGGAAGCTGTTGTATTTTCACAATAAACAGAATTTTGGTACGTGGGTATAATTTTTGCAGTAGACGGTCTCCTTTCACTTCATTTCATGGTCACCTTGGTGCGTTCGAATCCACTAAGATGTGAGAGAGATTAGGCAATCTCCTTTAACCCTACGCCTCATTCTTAGCTGTACCAGGTGTAATAGTGTGTCGATGCGCAGAAACAGCAGCAGCAGCCAGGGGGTCAGCCTGATGGCCCTTGTACGAGCAGGATAGGTTACGTTAGGTTATGGCACACTGTGTGGTCACCCTAAACCGTTGATTTGTATGGTTACCTCAAGCACACACTGTACCCAAGCACTGCAATCAAAAATACATTATTACGGTACTTTTCAATTAAAAATACACAGTTATCTAGGAATTATGCCATTGTGATGCACTTGACTTATGAGGCAACATCTGCTTAGTTATGAGTTTCAGATGAATGTAGTGTTAATATAACTTGTAACAGCGTCCTTCCTTCTATAATAACCTCACTTCTCAACTTCAGGTCTCTTATCGGTCAACATTTTCTATGACGAACTTCAACGTTCACACCTCTTAATGTTAGTTTCATTCTCTCTCTCTCTCTCTCTCTCTCTCTCTAAAGAGAGAGAGAGAGAGAGAGTTACTATAGTCAGCAGTTCGACGCTATGAAAACGCAATTTGAACGTGATGTACTCGTATGTCTTCTGCCGTCTATTTTTTTTTTTTCTTTTTTTTGGGGGGGAACAATCTTGTGGGCTCCTGACCATTGGTTTCTTCATCCTTGCATAACAAAGAACAATAATTAATCGTAAAGTTCGAGTGCATTTGGAAAAAGTTACCTATAATTCTCGCAAACGGTGTTCTGTTTGTCGTAAGACAAGTTAGCGGGATCTGATGGGTGGTGAGGCTGAAATACGAGTGTTAATGTGGTTGGTAAAGGTAGCTCGCTCCCCCCCTCCCCAACTCCCTCACCTTCAGTCCACCATCACCACCACACCTGTTACCCCTCTTCCTCCCAACTAAGGTTTTTGCTCTTTCAGCCTCCTGTATGATGGTTCATATTAAATGACCACCGGGTTATCAACAAGCCGCACAAACTGTGCACCTGATGTGACTAAAAATTATTTGATATCAGATCCTCACATACAGTAGAACGAGTAAAGCAACCGTACAGTTAAATAGAGATATTTTCAGCGCTTTGTGAAGTTAGTCGTTTCACTTGGAGCCAGTCGGTAAGGAGTGGCCAGGATATCATTAGCATCGTGTAAATTCAAATATTGTTACTTATTACAATAGTCTTACGAGAACACCGACGTCAAACACATGGCTTGCGTCACCTACTCAGCCTGAGCATCGACTTACTGTCGTCACTCACTCAAACCAGCTCAAATTCCCTCGTATAAGATACAGCTACATATCTCAAAATCTCAGTCATCCACTGTTCATTCAAAGTATTTCGTAATGATATAGGTATCCCGAAAGCTTACTAAAAGATACAATTGTACTAGAAAGAGTCGTTGAATTAAATCCAGCCGAACGTCTCAAGAGTGGTGAAATCAGTCAGCAAGTTGAAAGGTGTCCTTATAAATAAAATAGCTGTTTGTTCCGAAAACATCACACAGTTGACTTGTACTGAACTATAGTGATGGACAGTGTATGATTGATACTGTGCCTTAGTTGGGTGGGGATGGAAAGGGCTGCAGTAGTGAGGGTTGATGTTGGCGGTAAGGGCTGGTGATGGTTATAAGGACTGATGGTGTTAAGAGTGGTTGGTGATGTTTATGGTGGTGATTTTAAAGGCTGGTGGTTGTGGTGAGGGGTGCTGGTGTTTTGGTAATGGTTGTAAAGGCTGGTGATGGTAGTAAGGGGTGGGGGTGTTTGTAGTAATGACTGTAAGGTCTGGGGATGATAGTAGTAGGAATTGGTGTTAGTGAGGGTTGTTGGTGATTGTAGAGGCTTGTGGTGGCTGTGAATGCTGGTGGTGGTAGTAGTGATTGGTAGAGGTTTGTGGTGGTATTAGGGGTTGGTGGTAGTAGTGAGGACTGGTGGTGATAGTTTAAGTTAGTGATGGTATTGTGGGTTGGTTGTGGTAATGAAGCTGCTTGTGGTGGTGATGGTGATAATGATGGTCTGGTGGTGATGGTATTGTGGGTTGATGGTTGTGTGGGTTGGTGGGGATAATGAAGTTGCCAATGGTGATGATGGTGATAATGATGGTATGGTGATGATGATGATGATGGAGTAAAGCAGCGACCATCAGAAATCTTAACCTATCACTAGGCTCCACCATAGCCTTGAGCCCATCCAACTAGTTTCTTGGACGTTGTGACTCTTCTCATCGTATATATGAAGCCATTTAAAAACACATAAATGACTGTGACTGGAGTGTGGCCTGTAACCGAGTAGCAGGTGTGAGAGGAGGAGGAGGAGGAGGAGGAGGATCACATGTATCAGGAAAGAGGAGCGTAGGTAGAGACAGGAGGAGGAGGAAGAACAAAAGTAGAAATAGGAGGAAGAGGAGCATAAGTAGAGACAGGGAGGGAAAGCATAGGTCGAATTAATAGGAGAAACAGCATAAGTAAAACTAGGAGAAGCGTAAGTAGAATAATAAAGACGAGGAGGAGGAGGAGGAACACATGTAGCGTTCGAAGGAGGAGGAGGAGGAGAAGGAAAGGGAGTGTCGGTAGCAGTAGTGTGCGCCCGGGTGTTATAGCCAGTAACGGGAACGAGCTAATCGTTTAGGCGGGACGCACAGCCGTTTCTGCTAATTTGATGGTGGTATCTAATGGGCGGCTCCACCAGACCCAATACCCGGTTGGGATTACTGGCAATATCCGTAACTTGCACGTGACGCCCCAGAGCCGTGGCTGTGGTGCGCCTTTATGGTGTTGTCTTACTGGCGCACCTGCCCTTGTTTGGCTGGGTGGAGGTACGGTTTTACAGCTTTAATACCCTGGCTACCAGCACGCCATCATCAGTAGAACTCTGTTCTCATCACTACAGTTGTGCAGTACTATATATTCAACCGAGCAGTGTTCTCTCGCATGCCCACCAGATCCACATGAAATTTTTAGCCATTCAGTGTTCGTTTTCAGTTACAGAATCTCCAGATATACAGTACATGCCACAAAATCTGCCTTCCTAGAGGCACGAATTTTTGCCCGGCTAATGACCGTTTTCTGCTTCGGTACCAAAAGATACAGTTCACAGACAGTCCAGTCTCCCCTCACCGTAACGCAGCCTCGCACGTTATAATATACATCTCACTCGCACAACACAGACAGGTCTTCAACACAACCTAAGCAGAATATCTCTGAGAGCAAACAGCTGAAGTAACCAGATTTCTACAGTCCATTGTGCTCACATCCAATTGAACCAGGAGCCACAAAAACTATGCTTGCGTCTTTGTATCTCTGTTACTTTTGGTCATATTGATACACCAGTCTTATACATCTCTGAATCATCTCTGTGTCTTTCATTAAATGCTGTGGTGGTCTTCCGTCATTCTGCTTCATGCCTCCATCTGCCTGCTCATAAGACTATGGACTTACTTCTGTCTCTCCCTGTACCTGTCTGGTGGATTAGTGATGAAAACGCCCTACTCAGTGACGATCTTGCTGGCTCACGTAGGTTCGGTCTCCTTGAAGTGTTTTTTTTTTCTTTTATGTAATGTCATCAGGACTAGTAATCTAGCCGCCAAGCCTGAAATGTAATTTATTATTAATGTAGCCAAGTCTCAGGCTCTGAACCTCGAAGGGGGTCATATTTAATTGGCTGTGACGGATTTTTCATACCAACATACCGATCTGATGCATTTATGGGTCTGTCCGTCCATACCAGTCATTTCCTCTAACCTCATAACAGTGACATTAGTGATACAGTGAAAGTTAAGATGCAGTTCAAGTTTGATTCTGTTGTCTATAAGCGCCTCTCCGTATTCGTATAAATGCAGGCCTTCTGGATGTGTACAGTATGTGGAATGGCAGTGCGCCAGGAGGATGCAACTGGCTGTCTTGTGCTGATTCAGTAACCCCACATCACTTAATACAAGACCCTTTCCCGACCCTGCGTCCTCACTACTGCCTTCACATCTGGGGTGCCAGTTGATAGTGGCGGTGGTGGTAGTAGCCTAAGGGCTGATGATGGTGAGGGCTCTTGTTGGTGGTGAATGATAGTGGATGGTGATGGTGGTAAGAACTAGTAATGGTGAGGGTTGGTCCTGGTAATGATGATGATGGTGTTAGTGCTAATGATGTAGGGCTGGTGTTGATGATAATGAAGATTATTGATGGTGATGATGAGGGCAGTTGTTGGTGGTGATGGTAGTAATGGCTGGTGATGGGTTGGTGAATGTGAAGGCTTGTAGTGTGTGTGTGTGTGTGTGTGTGTGTGTGTGTGTGTGTGTGTGTGTGTGTGTGTGTGTGTGTGTTTTATGTGCTCGACTGTAGGCATAGGCTTCACATCCTGCTTACTGATTAGCCCCATTGATGGTAATGAGAGGTGGTGGTGGAAGTGAGGGGTGATGATGATAGTTGTAGTTTTTGTTTTTATTACCCTAGGCGCATTTGGTGGTGGTATGAGGCCTGCTGGTGGTAGTAAGAGCTAGTGGTGGTGGTGGTGGGAGCTAGTGATGGTGGTGGGGAGGGAGAGGGCAAGTGGGAGATTGGTGGTGGTGGTGGTGGTGGTGGTGGTGGTGGTGGTGGGGAGGGTGAGGGATGGTGATTGTGGCAGTGTTGAAGGCAAGTGGTGGTGAGTTTTTGAGGTAGTGGTAATGAGAGCTGGTGATAGTGATGGTGGTGGTGATTAGGGTAGCTGGTGGTGGTCGTGTGGTCTGCTGGTGGTAGTAAAGGCTGCTGGTGGTAGTAATGGTGGTGGTAAGGACTGACAATGGCAAGCGCCGGTAGCAGTATTGAAGGCTGTATTAGTAAGGTAATAGTAAAGTATGATGGTAGTAAGCGCAGCTGGTTGTGATGCTGGTTGTAGTGGCTGCTGCTGCTGAAGGATGCTTTTTTTTTTTTTTTTTTTTTTTTTTTTTTTCCCTGACTCTGGGAGTAGGCTTCAGGGCCTATTCCCAAGTCCCCAGTAATCCTCCTTGGGCCCCAGTAGTCCTCGTACATCTCCACATGTCACCACTGCAGCATTAAAACCCACCATCCATATTGAATACATGCTAGGGCTGTCTCATACAGGACTGGTGTACTGGTATTAGCGGGGGTACTTTTATGACATGTCGGCGGGTCATCTGGTAGATCAGAAAAGTCTGCTTATTAAGAAATTCAAATCCTTAAACTGTTCCCTGCCCCAGCTGGGATTCGAACCTGTGTCCATTAGGACTGCAGACCGCCTCTCTACCGATTCTGGTGAAGGTTAGTGGTAGTGGTGATGATGGTGCTGGTAGCAAGGGCTACTTCTGGTGGTGGTGGTGGGTTGATGGTGAAGTTTAGCGGAAGTACGGGATACAGGTGGTAGAAATGACTGGTGTTGGTAGTGCTGGTATTAGCATGAGTTGTGGTAGGGGTGGTGGGATAGTAAGGCTGGTGGTGTTGATGGTGGTGGTAAGGGGTGTGCGTGATTGATGGTTATTGTTACTGATGTGGTCAGAGGCGGGACTTTTATATTTCCATGGATTTATGTGTCGCCGCTTCTGCTGACGTTTGCGCTGTGTAGTTTTCAACTCTGCACACTGGGTAATTATGGGTCCAGTGAACAGCGCTTTATCACCAGGGGCGGGTGCGGTGTCAGCGATAAATCACCATAACAGCCGGCGTAAATGCACTGTCGAGTTTTCACAATACTTCTTTACGGGCCCCGCTTATAAGTTTAAAGCGTCCAATTTGGGGCGAGTACATCATAATTGTCTTTGTCTTGCCCGGGAGTTGCGGTGGCCACTCATTCACGCCTCTCGCTGCGTGTGGTCGCCCTCCAGCCCTTGTGGTGGCTCTCCTGTAGGTTTCTGGTCAGATGACTGTATGTGGGTCGTATTTATAGAGGTTCTTAACCAATTTTTCCGATTAACACAAACTTATAGAAGTTAAAATTTGCTGTGAATCATAATTTTGTCCATTTCCCACGTTATTATCCACTCCTTTTTGGTTGGCAGGTGTTTGGTAGCAGCATGAATTGAGGTACAACTTCAAGCAAAGGCAGCTTAAGTTTAACAGAGTTCATAAATTCGTCCTCAAGTGTCCTACCAGGTTTCTACTCAAAGTGTCGTCTTATATGTTTCCATCCACCCCTTCTACACATCCTTTTTGACATCATCTGCTAGTTCCTCTATGCATAAACCATCCTGCTGGTCTCACATCTCGCCCTGGTATACCTTTTCAGGCTCCTCTCTAGTAGATCCTCAACTGTAGATTCTTCAACAGATGCCACATAGGTCCTGACAACGGATGAACTTTGTTTTCCTTTTCTGTATTTCTGTGCGGGTAGCCCAACACGATATCCTCTGAATTTCCATTCAGGTAGGCTGTCTGTCCAAGGTGTTGTGTGCCTTCCCCTTCTTCATATGTTTACACTAAAGTTGCCAAACTTAAGGCAAAATTATACGATGGTCCAGACACGACAACTATCTGTGTATCACAAATGAAAGACCTTTGCATATATGAATGGGTAATCTTATCTTTATGACTGAGTTCTCCCACTCCCCAGCAGATATCGCCACTCACACGTCACCGCTTGGGCATTGGTGTAATACCGTACAGTCTCATTAAGGACCGGTGTGATGATGTTAAGGTGGGTGTTTTTTATGACATATCGGTTGGTATTATGGAAGCCCTACAAACAGTTCATTACAGAATGCAAATACTCACTGTTTCCTGTCTCAACCAGGATTGGTGCCGAGGTCATACGGTCAACAATCCACTACTCTAGCACTCGTCCAGACTACAGTAAAATTAAAAGCGTTGTTCTTATTGAATTGAAATTAGTGGTGGATGACGCCCACAGCTCGAATACTTAATTAGCATTTTATTCTTGGACTCTCCAGCGATTATTGTATATTCAGATTAGGAGTGATTTCGAATTGCAGGGGTTAGAGCCTGCATTAGTGCTCTCACAACGACAAACTCTCTCTGGGTTAAGGAAAATCCTCTGTGTTAGCTTTATTAAGCCTCTGTCTTGATGACATACAATTCCGAACCTGTGTCGAAGGAACAGAGTGTATATTGTGTGTCTTGGTGTGTTGCTGAGGAAGTCAGTGACGAACTAGTCTTCTTCACAATGCCCGTACATTTTTTTTTTTTTTTTTTGGCAAAATGTGATTGATGGATGACGGTGTGAGTGAATGACTAGGGATGAGGATGAGGCTTGACCAGTGAGTGTGAAAATGACATAATGACTCTCTCTCTCTCTCTCTCTCTCTCTCTCTTTCTCGTGTATGTGTGAGGGAAGGACGTATGGGGGTAATGATGCCCACCTTATGTTTTCACCGTCAGTGACAGAAAGATGGGTATAGAGTCGACAGATAGATAGATATAGTCAGATAAACGTGTATTAATAGATAGATTCAGATAATTAGATGAAGTTGATTAGGTTAGCTAAAACCAGAATGAAAGATAGACACACAGATAATTATATCAACTGATAGATAAAATCAGTGAGTTTAACAAATAAACAAGTTTCTCTTCACATGTCACGTAGCCTCGACCTGTAGGATCATTTAGTGAGACATTGAATCTCTTCAGTTCAGTGATGCCCCTGTTTTTTTTTTTGTTTTTTTTTTTTTTTTATGCCACCGCGAGGATTTTACTTAGCTACGGAGAACCATCGTAATGAAGGGATTGGTAACAACATCCACTAACCCCTTCATTACCACGACGTCTCTCCATCGCCCGCCTAGCGAGGCGATAGTGTAATCGCCTGCGTCTATGTGTCTGTGTGCCTGGCTGTTACCAAAATAGCAATATCAAAATCCAAAGGGCAAACTGTGTCCAAACTTTGTTGGCAGTATCCTGGAATATATTGCTTGTTTGTCATTAATTTTGGCGAATTTGCGATGATATTCCTCCGATTGACGGGAATTAGCAAGAAAAAATACCGTTTAACTTTTTCTTCTAGGTTACCAAAATTCACCATTTCCTTTCGTACCCTCAACGTAGAGATCGGCCGTTTAAAGGATAACTATTAGAAATTCTTCAAAGTCCTGTTTTACTCAACGACTTTCCCCAACTTAATAACCCATACTTCAAGCTTCTGAATGCTAGTGTGATATTTTCCTTAAAAAGTAGTAAGCAGAGAAGTCCTAAGAACTTTTTTTTTTCTATTTTGACGAATCTACGATGATATGCCTCCGAATGCCTAAGCAGAGAAGTCCTAAGAACCTTTTTTTTTTTCCCCCGATTTTGACGAATGCCTCCGAGTGCCTAAGCAGAGAAGTCCTAAGAACTTTTTTTTTTTCCAGTTTTGACGAACCTACGATGATATGCCTCCGAGTGCCAAAGGACTACTCATCTAATTTTTTAATGATGGCAGTCTACATGCATTCGTGAGCGAATGCTTTGCGTTTTTTTTTTTTTTTTTCTGCTGTTGGCTTATTTATTCAGATTAGGAGAGTTCTTTCATAACGAAGGGGTCAGTCCAGTGTTATTGTTTGTGTACATTTGTCATCAGAAGAAATAATGCTTTTGTCTACATAAGTTCTCTTCATATATATATATATATATATATATATATATATATATATATATACGAAGGGTGATCAGAAAGTAATGACAGTTCGTGCAATAACATGAAAACCTTGAATGATGGGAGGTAGGGGAGCAAGGAGAGTGCAGAGTTGCCTGTCCTTACGAGTTTGAACTTGTCGCCGTATGCCTGACTTTTCTTGTTTTATTGTTGTGAGTGAATGCTTCACTCTTGTTTTTGCTCTCTGGCCAGAAACATGGATTACTCGAAAGAAGGCTGCAGGTTCTACATTTTTACGAGGTGGAAACTGGGAAAGAAAGCAACAGAGATTCGAGGGGAATTATTACAAGTTTATCCAGACACTACTCCTTCCCTGGAAACTGTTTCCCGCTGGATTCGTGCTTTCACAGCAGGAAAAACTGAATTGAAAGATGAACAACGCTCTGGACGCCCCCAGACATCCGTGACCGAAGCAACAACTGTCCGTGCACGGTCCATCATTGACGAGGATCCAACTGTAACTCTTAGGTTCTTAGCCTTGGAGCTTGATATCAGTTATGGGAGTGCATATGACATCGTGCATGAACAATTACACCTGAGGAAGAAGTGTTGTCGATGGATACCCCATTTGTTGACTGATGAGCAAAAGGCTGAACGGGTGAGGATTTGTCGTGTCTGGCTTGCTGAATTTGAACCAAATGGTCCAAAACGGTTCTCAGATGTTGCTACTGGAGATGAGTGTTGGATTTCATTCTTCACAACCCGTGACAAGCAGTCAAACATGGTGTGGTTGGGTGATGAAGACCCTCGACCTCAGATTTTGAAGGAAGGATTTCGCAGCCGGAAGCGCCTTTTCACCATCTTTTTCAATTCTCAAGGACCAATATGCGTGGATGTGATGCCTGAAAAGTCCACTATCACAGCCCAATACTACACAGACCAGGTCCTTCCACAAGTCTTGGAACACAAGGCCAACACCGCACCAACCCGCCGCGTCGGTCTCGCCTTTTGCTGCACCACGACAATGCTGCACCCCACAAAGCTCGCTTCACTATGCAGTACCTGGAACAACAAGGTATAACTCTGCTCCCCCACCCACCCTTCTCCCCTGACCTGGCTCCCTGTGACTTTTGGTTGTTTCCAAAAATTAAATCTGCCATCGCTGGGAAGCAATTTCATCGCATCCAAGACTTGGCACGGACCGTCAATTCAGAACTCCGAAGTATACCGTCTTCAGAGTACCACGCTTGCTTCATGAAGTGGAGAAAGAGAATGGAACGCTGCATAGAGGTTGGAGGGGAGTACTTTGAAGGAATGTGAGTCATAGTTTGATAGTTCTTCATGCTAATAAAAGTTTATGGACTCACTGTCATTTCTTTCTAATCACCCCTCGTATATATATATATATATATATATATATATCTTGCTGATAACTGTCAGGAATTCGAAGGTTTAACCCTAAGGGGACGAGAGGTCACGCCAAGCCCATATAAAATCACGTGCTATCAGCCAGGACCAAAAAAAAAAAAAAAAAAAAAAAAAAAAAAAAAAATGATTTCACGAAGAGGTCATTGGAGATTTTTTATTTACCAACGGGTCACAAACGCCCCCATCCAGGCTTAAATTACATTTGCCTATTTATAGCGGAGAGAGAGAGAGAGAGAGTTAAGGTTTCTGTCGATGGGAGTTAATGGACGCTGTTTCTAACCCTTCGGAGGTTTCTGGCAGTGAAATGATTAATGAAGGCTATTATATTGGTTGCTCCTCCCAATCGAAAATCTCTCTAGCTAAATAATTTGTTGAGCAGAAGGAAGGATAAAAAAAGACTAGGCATCATGGAAGAGGAGGAGTTAATGGAAGTGAATGTACTCAATAGGCATCATGGAAGAGAAGGAGTTACTGGAAGTGAATGTACTCAGTAGGCATCATGGAAGAGAAGGAGTTACTGGAAGTGAATGTACTCAATAGGCATCATGGAAGAGAAAGAGTTATTGGAAGTGAATGTACTCTTTGCAACACAGCAACAAAGGGGGAGTCACCACAACAATGCCTACCACGCCTCCACATCCTCCCAGTATCACGTCCCCAGCTCTTTGTCCCCTGGTACTGTTGACCTCATGCTGTCCCCTAGTACTGCATACATGTCAGCCAATTGTGTGTGTGTGTGTGTGTGTGTGTGTGTGTGTGTGTGTGTGTGTGCTTCTAGTATTATAGTCATCCCTAGATTTTTTTTTCTTAAGGTGTCAGTGCGAAACAACTTGGTAGTATGATCATCCTGTCACTAGTCTGTTAAATTCATCATCAGGAGGATCTCCCATAATGAAAAAGATAAATCCCAAGAGAGTCACCTGATGTCCCTCGCCTTGTTACCTTTGAGAGTCCCATGCCGGTCCCTGTGTTACCCCTGAGAGTCCTAAAAATTACTCCAACATGTCCCCTGTGTGTCCCGAAATTACCCCGAAGAGTCCCCTCAATTCCTCTTAAAATCCTTTGTTATATACCCCTAAGAGTCCCCGTAAGTCGCCTGAGAGAATTCTTCTGAGAGTCCTTGTATTATCCCTGCCCCTAAGTCCCCCATAATCCCCCTATGTTACTCGAAAGTCCAATATAAGGCTCTTGAGAGAATTTCCGTGCTAGACCCCCATATTTCCGTTGAGTCCCCCATAAGTCCCCTGAGTGATTTCCCCTGAGATATTCCCCTATTTCACCTCTGTGTCCGTCCCCAATATCACCCCTGAGTCCACGTAAGTCCTCAGAGATGGTCCCCTTTTTTCCCCTTGAGATTTCATCGTTGACCCTCTGAGAGTCCCTGCGAGATTCCTTGTTAATTCTGAGAGCTCCCCTGGAGTTACTTGTAGTACCCTTGCGAGTCCCTGTGTCAGGCCTGAGAATCCCACGTGAATCTCCTGAGAGAGAGTTTCAAATCGTCCCCATGTTCCGGCAGGGAGCGGGACAGGAACAAGCAGTGAGCAGGAGGAGTAGGGAGGGTGGGGTAGGGGACAGACAAGAGGCACCATTGTCAGCCACACAATGCCCGCCAGTAATAGCCAGGTGACCCATGACCAAGCCGCCTTAATGCAACTTCCACCTAACAAGCGGGAAATAACCTCATCCAGAACGAGTCCCACCCATTTCCACACACCAACATACAGATAGTCACTCATACCCATCCTTCATCCAAACCTGCATCGACATACACCATACCCACACTTACCCACCACCACTTATATACACCTTTGCTTACCTAACCCTTCCACGCCCACCACACTCATTTCCACTCACGTACACCCACACCTACCACACTCATTTCCACGTACCCACACATACCTACACTACATCTACACCCACCATCCACCCACCTACTCACGCACCAACACCCACACCCATTACTCACCCACATTCACTCACAGCCACACCACATTCCTTCCCACCCACCCACACATACACTCACACACCCACCCATACACAAGCACACCCACACACATACTCATACACACGTACATCCATACACACACACACACACACACACACACACACACACACACACACACACACACACACACACATCCCCCCCCCACACACACACACACACCCGGCCGCTTGCTGGCGCAAAGGAATGGTTCTGGGGTAGGAGATCGGGGGGAAATGAAATTTTGTGGCCGTAAAGTGTAATTGAAGTTCTTGAATTTGGTAATAAAAGTGTAATAAATGTGTGTGAGCTTGGTTTTGTATCGTAAAGAAATGGAATTGAACTAAACTCGTCCAGCAGCCACCTTCAGTCTGATTCTTATTTAAGTAATATCAGGCCGCAGCAAGTACTCAGTTTATTTTCTTACTAAAAAAAATTATGGAGATCATTTTATCCTCTTCATAACGACCGATTTATCAAGATGTGCGTATAATTGTTTAACGGTAACAGTAATATATTACAGAAGATATCTGGCACTGAATGGAATAAAGGAGAGATACTCTAACCCTACCGCTGGCAGAGGTCATTTGTCAGCAAGAACATAATTGTCTGGAGAGTGCAAGGATAAATAATAA
>NC_136979.1:23920826-23958326 GCF_032717465.1 Coenobita brevimanus
CCTTATTTCTGGGGTTGGTAATAATGTCACAATTATGATTATAAGATAATATGCAGGATTATAAGCAAAAATATGCCAGTTTCTTAGTAAAAAAAATATATACATTAAACCCTCGTGAGCGGCAACACTCACACACACCCAGTCCGACCTGGTCATCTGTGAGGGAAAGAGGAATAGGCCTGTTTGGGGACACCTCTTAAAAAAAACGCGCCAAGACTTTAACCTCCTGGGTGGTGTGGAAATAAAGTCAAATTTACAATATGTACATTATAACGTAAAAGAAAATAACCAAAATGTATCCTAAAATACCACAGACGAGAGAGAGAGAGAGAGAGAGGGGGGGGGGGAAGGCAGACCAGGGGCAGTGTTGAGTGCAGCTTAGTGAGAGATGGAGGAAGGGAGGGAAGGAAGGAGGGAGAGAGTGATTGAAAGAAAACAAATCATGGCGCCACAACAACGAGGTCATCTGGCGCCAAATGTAAAACAATAATATTTTTAAACATAATTAGATATAATAAAAACAAAATAAAGAAATGAAAGAACAAGTTTATAAGTCACTCATAAAAGAAACAAAATTCCCATGGGTGACGCACATCTCCCCAAGGAGAGAGAGAGAGAGAGAGAGAGAGAGAGAGAGAGAGAGAGAGAGAGAGAGAAGGCAGGCAAGGGGCAGTGTTGAGTGCATTGTCAAGCTGAGGGAAAGATGAAGGGAGAGAAGGAAGGAGGGCGAGAATGATTGAATGAAAAGGCGCCGTAACACCGAGGTCATCTGGCGTCATATGTAAAACAATAATATAATAAAAAACAAAATAAAGAAATGAAAGCACAAGTTTTTAAGACATAAAAAAAAAAAAAAATTCCCTAGGGTGATGCACATCCCCAGAGAGAGAGAGAGAGAGAGAGAGAGAGAGAGAGAGAGAGAGAGAGAGAGAGGCATCGCGAGTATGGAAAACGTGGCAACACTGTACAGAGGTTCGTGCCCCACCCAAACCGCCACTTTAGAATGGTACGACCATACCTCCGCTGATTCTTTTAGGTATATATATATATATATATATAGTATATTAAATTTATATATGTAATATATATATATAAATAGATATATATATATATATATATATAGTATATTAAATTTATATATGTAATATATATATATAAATAGATAGATAGATAAATAGATATAGATAGATAGATATAGATAGATAGATAGAGATAGATATATATATAGATATAGATAGATAGATATAGATATATATATAAATATATATATATATATATAAATATATATATATAAATATATATATAAATATATTTATATTTATATATAAATATATATATATATATATATATATAAATATATATATATATATATATATATATATAAATGTATATATATATATATATATATATATATATATATATATATATATATATATATATATTGTTTTATTTTGTTTTTTGACCTTGTTTTAGTCAGCTGTCCCATGGCATATTATCCTGGTGGTTGCGCCGCCATGTCTCATTTACCGTAAACAAATCAGTGAGGTAAGTAGGGTCTATAACAGAGAAGTATTGGGCAAGAGCATGAGACCCATCAGCAGAGGACCCTGTTAAGTGGACAGTGCATTGATTCATTCGTCATTTAAGCTCTCGAAAATCATGGCTTCGCGTCACGTATACCATCCACGAATGTTACGTTGATGAGTGTTGCGTTGGTGATGAGTGTTGAGTTTGTGGTGATGAGTGTTGTGTTGGTGATGAGTGTTGCTTAGGTGATGATGAGTGTGTGTTGGTGATGAGTGTTGTATTGGTGATAATGACTGTTGTGTTGGTGACGATTAGTGTTGTGTTGGTGATGTTGAGTGTTGTGTTGGTGATGAGTGTTGTGTTGGTGATGAGTGTTGCGTTGGTGATAATTAGTATTGCATTGGTGATGATTGTTGTGTTTGTGATGATAAGTGTTGCGTTGGTGGTCAGTGTTGCGTTGGTGATGATGTTTTGTGTAGTAGAAGTTGTTCTCTAGGCAGTCTAGCCGAACAGCCCCGAGTCCCTTAGGAAGGCCATGGCCGAGACCGGGCTTTCCCACAGAGCTCTCAAAGAGTGTATGTTGTGTTGTTGGCGTAGGTGATTGTGTGCAATGCAGTCTTCCATAATGTGGTTAATAGTATGGGGTTCTGTGTTGCATCCTGGACAGGCATCAGCGACGAAGTCATCCAGCCTCTTCTGGTAGCCTAAGAGGGCTGGATGGTGCCCACATCTCAGCCTGGCCAGGTGGACCCTGTCCTCACGAGGGAGATAGGATTCAGAAGGGTGGATGTCAGGAGGCCGTGCATGCAGCTGAGTGTTGTCTTAAATGACTGAATGGAGTGGCGAGTGATCTGAGTGTGGATATGCTTCTGGAAGCTGGTCTGAGGTGGGCGAGGTGGGAGAGATGACAGTATTTGTGTATGGTATCATGTGCTGGGTGTTGTTTTGATGTTCCTTGGTGTGGGTGGATGTGCTGCCATGTAATATAGTGGATGTTGTGGGTTTGTGGAGGCTGCAACAAGCAACTGGGTGTCTCTCATGTCCAGGTGATCCTTGACTTTGAGGACTTTGGTTTCTTGATGCAGGTGGTCTGTGGGTGTAGTAGCTGTGCAGCCTGTGATTATTTTTAGGGCCTTGTTCTGTATGGTCTGTAGAGTGTTGTAGTGTGTTTTGGGGAGGTTAGAAGCCCAGGCAGGGCTTGCATAATTAATCACTGAATGTGTGTTATTGTTTGTATACTGTGGTGGTGGTTTCTTTGTTGTGTCCGAATGTTGTATGGGCAAGTGACCTCAAAGCATTGAGTCCTATGTTATTTTATTTTTAATGTTTGTGATGTGTTGTTTAAATGATACTGATGTATTGTATGTTACACCAAGGATTTTGTGTGTGTGTGTGTGTGTGTGTGTGTGTGTGTGTGTGTGTGTGTGTGTGTGTGGTAGGGGAGTGTTGTTTATGGTGAGGTGTGAGATGTGACTGTGTTCTGCTGTCCAGTTTGTGAGAAGGGTCACTGTAGATTTGTCTGTGGCTATTTTGAGCCTGTTTGTTGTGAACCATTCGTGTAGTGTTTTGAGGTAAGATTGAATGATGTGTGCAGCTGTGTTTGCGTTTTGGTGCGTACATGTAAGTGTTATATCATCTGCATAGGAAGCTATGTGTATCTGTGGTGTGTGGGGTGTGGGTATGTCGTGCATGTATAAGTTAAAGAGTGAAGGGGACAAAAAAGATCCTTGGGGGACGCCGCTTGTGAAGTTTCTGATGTTATAAGACTGACCAGCAAATGTTATTTTGCACATCTGCCTGCTAAGTAGTTTGCCAGCCATTTTTTTGTGTTATTGTGCATGTTTGTGTTGAGTATTTTGTTTGTGAGGTTGTGGCGGGGGATGGCATCAAAAGCTTTGCTAATGTCTAGTGTGATTAGGCGTGTTCTGTGTGGTGACCTAGCTGAATTCATGCCATCGAAAACTCTCTGTGCAAGGTCTGTAAGAAGGGTGTTTGTGGAGTGTAGTGGCCAAAAGCCATGTTGTGACTGGGCTAGGGGAATGTGAGGTGTGACTAGTTGTAGTACCAGTCGTTCAATGACTTTGGAGGGGGTGCAGAGGAGTGTATGGGGGCTGTGTGAGGAGGGTAACATGGAGTCTTAGTTGGGTTTAGGGATAGTGATGATAATGCCATGCTTCCAGATGTTGGGTATTATGTTGTGTGAGTAGCTGTAGTTTGATATGTTGGTGAGTGCCTTGTATGCCTTGTGGTCCAAGGTTTTTAAGGTGAATGTTGCTTATGTTGTCTGGTCCACAGGCAGATGAGTGCTTGAGGTTGTTAATGATGTACTTCGTCTGGTTGTAAGTGAGAGGTGCGTAGTCTGGGTCTGTGGGGAACTGCCTCTTACGTCGGATGATACGACGGTCTTCGGGATGGGGGTTTAGATGGCTGACTTATGAAAAGTGATTGATGAGAGTGTTTGTTTGAGGGTATGGTGTCTGTTGTTGTGATGGCAGCGTGTGATTGTGTGGTGTTGCTGTTGGAAAGTGTGATGCTTTTACTGTTTTGTAGAGTTTGTTGATGTTTGTTTTGTGGTCAAGTGTTTGGAGGTAATTTTTCCAGTTTAGTGTTTGCTGTTCTGATACTTTATTGTTTATTTGAGTGTTGAGTTCTTGTATTTGTTATACGGTGTCTTGTGTATACGGTGTTGGGGAGTGTCGCAGTGTGTCCCGTTGTCTGATTAGGCCTTGAATTTCTGGTGTGAAGTTGGGTTGTGTCTCTTTCTGTTGCCTCTAGGGATGTGTCTTTTGTCTGCGTTTTGTATAATTGTATTGAAAGTGTGCACAGCGGTGTTGATGTTTGTGATGGGTGTACTGTTTAGTGTTGCGAAATGTTGTTCTGTTTCAGTTACAAAGGCCTCCTAGTTGGCTGTCTTATTATTAGTGTATGTGTGTTTGTGGCCAGCTGGGGTGATGTTTTGTGTTTGCGATTATGAGTGTTGTGTTGGTGATGAGAGTTGTGTTCGTGATGGTGAGTGTTTTGTTGCTGATGATGTGTGTTTGTTGGTGATGAGTGTTGTGTTGGTGATGAGTGTTGTGTTGGTGATGATGTATTGTATTGGTGATGATGAGTATTGTTTTAGTGATGATAAGTGTTGTTGGTGATGAGTGGTGTGTTGGTGATGATGAGTGGTGTGTAGATTATGATGAATATTTTTCTTTTATAGAAGATGAACAGATAAAAAAAAAAAATTGAATTATATACAGTCCATACATCAGGTTGTAGGTGTCTTCCATTCATAGAAAATCTATAACAGTTGGACTTGAACTGCGATTGGTTAAAGTTTAGGGGTAAACTATTCTGTGGAAGTGAGTTCCACAGAGATGTAGTTCGGGGAAGAAAAGAATTTGGTGTAATTTCTGCGGTATAGCAGTGTGACAGTCCAGTCATGAACGCTACCAGATGCGCGTGCAGCACGGAATAAGGTGCGAAGAGGTTGCGCAGTGAATGCAACTTGTCTGAGCATTTGCCATAAAAATATATGTAAAATAATGCAAGGAAGGCAATATTCCTTCATATTTGTAGAGGAGATAGTTCATTTGTACTTCCATGGTTATTAATATTTATTACAGCATTGTTCTGAATTCTGTCCAGTTGTTCCAGTGCAACCTCTCCACATCCACTCCATAAGGGTGAGCAGTATTGCAGCTGAGAGTGCACATGACTTTTGTAAATTGTAGCTAACTGCTCGTCAATAAAGTAGTTGCGGATTCTTTATAATAAGACAAGTTTCCTTGAAGCGATTTTAGCACTTGATCTAAAATGAGAGGTCCAGCTGAGGGTATTGTTAAGTGAAACACCGGGGATTTCAGTAGTTTTAGAGATAGGAATATGACTAGCATTGAAGGTAATATAGGAATCAGGCAATATTTGTCTGTTAGTAAATTGTATATATTTGGTTTTCCTAGCATTAAATGAGACAGTGTTACTCTTTCCCCATTTAGTGGTCTTAGGTAAGTCTTGATTTATGGAGGTTGCTGTACTGAGTTGCAAGTTATTCATAAACTTTGTGAATGGTTTTTAGGTGTGATGGAACCATGAAGTGTTGAGTCGTGATGGAACTATGAAGTGTTGAGTCATCTGCATATAAGTGAATGGGATTATGGATGATAGATAAGAAATTATTAATATGCAATTGGGTTGGAGCCAGGACTGATCCATGTGGCACGCCGGCATTAATCGAGTGGAAATTAGAATATACATCGCCTACTTTTACCATTCTGTCTCTGAGATATAAGGAAATCAGTGGAACAAGCGATGATAGGCCATAGCATGGGAGTTTGGATGGCAGGGAACGGTGCCACACTCTGTTAGAAGATTTAGAAATATTAAGGGCTTCATCATGGGTTTCTCCATATTGGTCAGTTGACTGGTGGATGGTATGAGTCAAGAGATTGATTATATCAACAGTGGATCTTTCGTGGCGAAAGCCATGCTGTCGTTCACTAATTGGCATTGGGTTTTATGTTGGTGATTGGTAGTGGTATGTTGATGATGCTGCGTGTTGTGTTTGTGGTGATGAGTATTGTGTTGGTGACGATGAGTGTTGTGTTTGTGATGATGAGTGTTGAGTTGGTGATAAGTACTGTGTTGATGATGAATGTTGTGTTGATAATGTGTGTCGTGTTAGTAATGAATGTTTTGTTGGTGATGATTGCAGTCTTGGTGATGATGAGTGTTGTGTTGGTGATGAGTGTTGCGTTGATGATGATGAGTGTTGGTTGGTGATGATGACTGTTGTGTTGGTGATGTTGATTGTTGATGTTCAGTGTTGCATTGGTGATGACTGTTACGTTGGTGGTAATGATTGCTGTGTTGGTAATGATGTGTATTATGTTGGTGACGATGAGCTGCTTTGGTGGTGACTGTTAGGTTGGTGATAATGAGTGGTGTTTTGGTGATGATGTGTATTTTGTTAGTGATGATGAATGTTGCGTAGGAGATAATGAGTGTTGATTTGGTGATGATGTGTCTTATGTTAGTTGTAATTAGTATTGCGTTGGTGATGAGTATTTGTAGATGATGAGTGTTACATTGGTGATGAGATAGACCAGAGGTAAGCAGACCATTGGCCAAGATCACATGTGATAGTTTAGCAAAAATCTGTGATTAACATCATTCTGGTGAACCGAAATATTATTGCAGATACTTTCGATTTTTAACGTACTCCATTTATAACGCAGAAAAAGAATGACATCAAAATTCAGGAATAAATTTACTTAATTAAAAAGGCGTTCAGTTATCTGTCAGGTTCAGGCATTATGATTATGAGTGAACTTGAATGACATTGGATGTGTGATAAAAATAAAATATAAACAACGTTCAGTCGTCTGTCAAGGTCAGATATTGTTGTAAAGATTGAGGATGGATATCATTATATTTCTGAAATCCATTATATTAATTTTGTGTTAATGTAACATTCAGGTTTAGAGATTTTGATGATACTACCGTGTTAACGTCTGTAATATTTTGAAATAAGTTTACTTTGCAAAAAACAAAAACTAGTCTGGCCACTCCTGAGGTGATATAACGAGAGAGAGAGAGAAAAAAAAACTAGTTGGCTACATGTGACAAAGGGAAATTGGTCCTGGGTGTTGGTGATGATGAGTGTTGTGATGCTGATGAGTGGAGGACGGTGTTGGGTGTAAGTGATGGTGGTGGTGCGGATGAATATTGAGCCGATAATGATAATGCCAGCAGTTACAGTGACAGCAGTCCAGTGCAGGCAGCGATGGCGATAACATACTGGTATGGCAGGTGTCAGCCAGCTAATGCAGATTATTTTGATGTTGGAGGCGTCGCAACAGAAACAAATGGTGCCAGGCACAACAAACCTCGCCCGACAGCAGTTGTTTTATTGTGTTTAATACTGAATCGATAATGCCATTTAGTGTCACTACGGTACACCATTAAAGTCCCAGGTAATGGTGCAAATGTTTTCAAGTTACGCTCTCTGAAAATTCGTGATCTTGCGTTTGACCTTTCAAGGTCACTCAAGGTCAAATAAAAGCCCATATGAGACTTCCTATATCTTGGTAATAGTAAAATGTTCAACGAATTTTGAGTTATAGCCCCTGAGTTTCCCTGACCTTGAGTTTAACCTTTCAGGATCTTTTACGGTCAAAGGTCATGGTACCAATTAAAAACTTTTATGGGTCTTCCTGTATATTGATAATAGTAATTATCTATCTTCAACCGGTTTCGAGTTATAGCCCCCTGAATACCCGTGACCTTGAGTTTGACCTTTCAGAGCCACTGAAGGTCAAAGGTACCAAATGAAAACCCGTATTACTAGTTCCATTATCTACATAATAGTAATTATTTCTATTTTCAACCGGTTTCAAGTTACTGCCCTCTGAAAGTCCGTGACCTTGATTTTGACCTTTCATGTTCACTCGATTACATTCAGAATTTAATCACTTTTGGGACCAGTGCCCGCATATCCTGAAAGTTTCATGTAATTTCATTCAGCCTTTTTTCCGAAATGTTGCTGACAAACAGAGAAACAAACAAACAAAAGCAAACTCAACCAAGAAACCATACCTCACCGGACTCCGTCCAGGCGAGGGAAATATCAACATGTATGACTCAGGTTGCGAGCCAGCACATGGTATCATCAACCCTTCTGCCGCACCTTCATTTCATCCCCCCCTTTCCCTTCCCCGTCCCTCTCCCCCCCCCCAGCCACCTTCCCTCTTTCCAGCTGGACCCACTGATTCTCATTCTCTTGGACAGCTCCGCCATATTGGTTCCATTTCCTCATCACAAAGTTTGGTCGCTGCCTTGTTTGTTACACACCAACTGTCTCCTGAAACAAATTGCACCATACTGCATCCACACCTACGTATAGCTTGAAATTCTGAACGTTGCCATTTGGTTTCCATACACACTCATTTCCTCAGGGTTTGAATTCCACCATATTGGTTCTACACATACCTGTATTCCATATTGGTTCCACACCCAGTCATTTAAAATTTTCAACACCACATGTTCCGTACCGACTTGTTTCCTAAAACTTCGAACTACTTTGAACTCCTCCATATTGGTTACACATACACACACACACACACACACACACACACACACACACACACACACACACACACACACACACACACACACACACACACACACACACGTTATCTCCTACTGCGTGCATAAAGGTATTATTCTCGATTCTGCATGGTAGATCGATACAATATACAGAGACCGTCATCACTCCCTCTCCATCCCTACCTCACGCCCTCACGATATTGTCATTTACCTCACCACAGCTCTCATCTCGCCCGCCAGTTCTCCCGGCATCATCATTTCGCATAAGATATATTGCAATTTGTGGGACGCCTTCCACCGCAGAGGATGCGTTTTCTAATATCAGTTTCACCGACAGAAGCAACGCTATCACCTTATCAAAACAAATATCGATGAACTTACTTAAACCTCAAGGTGTAAGTAATATTTCTGGTTGTGTCATTTTCGTATACACACACACACACACACACACACACACACACACACACACACACACACACCTAATTTCGTTAAGTTGAATTACCTTTGCTGATACTTACCAAACCCAACAGCCCGATATGGTCATCAGTTATTAATGTCCTCACACCATTGACGGGTGTTGATAGGGAAAGGGGTAGGTGAGGGGACAGAAAAGGTGAGGTAGTAAAGAGGAGAGGAGAGAGACTGGGGGAAGGAGAAAAGAGAAAGGGAGGAAGGGTTGAGCGCATTTTGATGGGAACTGAGAAGGGAAGGGAAGAGATGATTTAGACTGAGGAAGAGAGGAGGAGTACTGCGGGAAAAGGAAACGAAAAAGAACAGGGGAGGGAGAAGGAGAGACTGAGAGCTTTTCTGCAGGTATGTAGAGGTGAAGATTGGAACGTTGACACACTGGAGAGGAAGAGTAGGTTTAGAGTGAAGAAGATTACTGTGCGGGAACGAAAAGAGGGAGAAGGGAGGGTGGAGGGCGAGGGAAGTGGAGGGGGGCACGTAAATTCGGTGAAGCAAAGAAGTGAATAAGAAAGAGGGAGGGAGAGAGGAAGGAGGCATTCTGTGGTAGAGAAGTGCCGAAACATGGAGAGAGATCAAACGACCGACACAGGTAAAAAAAAGTAGGACGGCATGCAGATCACGACAGGAGTTAGTGGGCGGAGATGTATTCTCAGAAGGAAAGGGGGGATGCAGAGGGAAGAAAAAATTGAAGGTGTAAGAAAACAAAGGAAAAAATGAAGGCCTGACCGAATGATGTGCAGATGATAGGCTTGGGGAATCGACAGAGACCAAAGCATGGTGGAAGGGGACTAGGAATTGCTGATGGGAGAGAGAGGCTCATACGTTCTTTAAAAAAAAAACAGAAGCATGGGGAGTGAGAGTGCATACTAAGGAAAAAAAGAGTGGGTCTGACCTAAGGAGCAGACAAAGCTGAGGATATAATGACCCAAAGGGAGGGGAAATGAGTATAAAAATTACGGGAGGAAGGAGGAAAGTGTGAATTTATGAGGGAAAGATAAAATTCAGAGAGGAGAGACGGGGGCGCAGCCGATGGAAAGGGAGGAGACGGGTTGAACCTGAGGAGATGCATGAGAGGTTAAAGGACATGGACAGGCGAGGGAGATGTGCAGTAGAGGTTAGAAGATAAAAACAGGCGAGAGATAAGTGAAATGGGCTTTAGAACTAGACAAGGAGAGGCAAGGAGCAGATAGAGGGGGGAAGGATTAAAAGAGAGGTGGGGAGAGGTTAGAAGACAGACAAGCAAGGGATAGGTGGTGGGGAGAAGTGAAGGGGAGGCACATCAGAGAGGGGTGGTCCTGGCTTCTCTGATGAAGGTTTGGGTTGCTGCAAATTACCGGGCCGGCCACCACGACTTACACATCCGCAGCCATGGCAGTGAAAGGGAGGCTCGATGTGCAGGTAACAGCTGACAAGTGGCGCTTAAGATTTATTGAAGTCCTTGTGGGGAAGGAAATTGTAGCCCGGGACCCGAATTAGCCCTCTTTTTACCCCCGATTCATTAAGGTCCTCGAGGAAAAAGGGTAGTTCCTGTTGGCTTTATGGCGGTTCATCAGAAATAATGTCATGTTGGTGATGGTAAGAGCACTTGTAAGGCTTTCATGTTCACTCCACAAACACAGTGACTGAACACAACGAGCGAGAAGCCGACCCTAGTGTTCCTTGTGGGCCATCCAACGACCCACGAAATTATAGACTTGTTAAACTAGCTCCCATCACACTGAAAAGAGTGACTATGATCCCTGAGTGAGTGTGTTCGTGATTGAAGCTCAGGCGTAGCACACACTTCTCTCCGGTTACAGAAATTGAATTAACCTTTTTACCAGCTGTGATAGCGAAGCTGGTATTGTTTTCACTTTGTCTGTCTGTCTGTGTGTGTATCTGTTAGCACGATAACTTCCCAACCGCTCAAGATATCATCACAAAATTTTACAGGTGCGTAGTAGAGATGAAAATCTACGAGTTTGAAATTGGTGAAAGTAAGTCAAGGTCTTTGTGTCTGTTAGCACGATAACTTCGCGGCTTCTCAAGATAGCATCACAAAATTTTACACGTGTGTAGTAGGGATGAACATCTCCTACGAGTTCGAAATTGGTGAAAGTAGGTCAAGGCCAAGGTCATATTCCGAGCCGCGCTATGTATTGGGTTGCGGCTGGTGTGATTTCCCCCTTGGAGGGGCCTCTACCATTTAAATGATATTGAAATTGGCTAAAAATGTCCTGTTGTATAAATAGTACTACAGATAGATAGAATGCAGTTATAAGATAATAGTAATTAATTGGCTAAAAATGTCCTGTTGTATAAAGTACTGCAGATATATAGAATGCAGTTATGAGATAATAGTAATTAACCTTTCCACACTATAGCCTTCACTACCAGAGGTTCCTTCTAAGGTGAAAAGCCTGTCTAACCTTAGCAACACTAAGGATAAGAAAGCCGTCTCTTTACTGATGGAGTTAAAGGGTTTTGCACGTGTATTTAACCCTCTGACTTTTCGGATTTGTTGAATAAAATCGTGTGGTGTTTGCCTGAACAGGATACGTGGATGCGTCCATACTAGAGGAAGAGTTAATCTAAGCAGTTGTTAATCCTTTGACTTACGGCTTTCACAAATCTCTTATGCAAGTTGAGTCTAATCTATCGCCTACGACCTGTATTCTCACCTCTTCCTTTACCTGGCCTTTCCTTCTCTGGCCGCAAAACAGCTGTTGGTGTAGGTTGCAGTTTTAGTGTAATTAGTAGAAGTGATCCTCAGCTTTATCTCTAGTCACAAATTTTATCCTTTGTTTTCACCTGTTATGCTCTACATTGAATTTTGGCTTCTCCACTCGTGCACGGATAATTCCTGCTCATTTTTATACTTGCGTTAACATGCTTTGCTCCCAGCAGTCACCAAAAAACACTCACAAAGAATTTGTGGTACACCTGCTTTTATCTCAGATTTCAGTAATCACTGTTCTTCAAGAGTCCCGTGTACTTAATATATCCATCTTGATTTTGATACAGTTTTCCCCACGACCGGCTTTTGCTATCCTAGGACCAAAGCACAAACCTTTCAGTATTCTCATTGTGCCATTTTGTCTTGAACTTCGGGCGGATCATATTGCTGGTCTTAATGATTCGGCATGTAAGTTTGGTAAGGGGTTGCCGTAGATGACTAAAACTGTTTGGTGTAATTCAGAATAATATCCTCAAGAATAACAGTATCAGAGATATGAAGACGGTTATAATTATACTGAGATAGCTCTCTCTCTCTCTCTCTCTCTCTCTCTCTCTCTCTCTCTCTCTCTCTCTCATGTTTACTGAAGCCAGTAATAACATCAATATTCCATTTCAGGTAAACTTTCAGTAATTAAGGAAGGGACATAAGTTACACAGGTTGGTATGCAAAGTGACTAATTCAGCTTTATGCACTTCATTATAAGTGGTTTCACACGCTTGTTTTGACTATGAATGTACAGTATTTATCAGTCAGATTTCGTTATAGTTGATACTCATATTCAATTAAAAGAAACTAACACGACTTGTTAGAATACAGTGTATGTTCTGACCTAGTAATTAAATAATAAAAATTTAGGTTTTTGTCGGTGATGGTGTATGGCAATTTCTACTAAAATAAAAAAAACCGTTCACACTGCAGTACCCACCAACAGTTGTTTACTTTGAGCCGACGAACAGGAGGATTTGTAATATTTTTCTTTTTTACTAACAGTTCGAGTACAGCGTACAGTATCTTATATATATATATATATATATATATATATATATATATATATATATATATATATATATATATATATATATATATTTATATATATATATATATATATATATTTATATATATACATATACAGTATACCGTTATGTACTGTAGGACTTCATTGTTTTCAATTTACAACTTTATATGACAGTAACATACGTATGGCTGGGTTTTCTGACAATATCAACTTCTCTGTTTCTCCTTAGATTGCAGTTTACAGGTTGGCTACATCTTTGGTTCCCGCACGTTTTTAATTTTTTTTTTCCCTCTAATTTCAGGTAATGTAACTGGGTAACGTTTAAAGATGCCGTTCCTCCTGATTCGTGGTGACCCTGCGCATAGCAGGTAAGCTGAAGAATGTAGAGAAAGGTTGCTGATACTAAGAACTGTGAAAGTGGGTTTGTTTGTGACTTCTCTTTAGCATATCCTGTAAATTGGCTTTTATTATCTTTAAAGTTTTCTTGATCTTTGTTGTATACTTAGTATCCATAGTGAACAAAGAAAATCTTTTTACTATAAAACTGGGGTGTTGATGTATAACAGACACGGCGTGTTACATCTTTCACTGTTCATTGAATCTCCGGGTCTCACTTACCAGGTGACATTATTGCTTTGGCTCTTACCTATACCTGCTAAAAGGAAAAAGCCTTATGATCCCCCTTCGGTCGCCCACCAAAAATTGTACAAGATTAAACTCTATCCTGCAAGCATTCATCATATGATGCCTAGATTTATGTGGGGGGTGTATGTTTGTGAAGTGAATAAGAGAATTTCGAATGCCCAAAATGTGAAGTAAGGAATATACAGTACTTCATGTTTCAATGGCCATGCTGTTGGTTGCTCTCATGCTCATATGGTTTCGAACGTCATTTCTGTATTCTTTAAACCCCATTTCATAGCAGTATAGCCTCAGCAGTCACTGAGAGGTGCAAGTAAAACCAGATATTTGTTTAAATGGTTCATTAGGTTTTCAGGGTGTGCTCAGGTAGAAGTGGATCTAATTTGTGTGTTCCATAGCAGTTTCAAACACATCCAACCAAAAACACAGCATCAGTAATCAGTGAAGGGAACGGACATAGCCATATGTGTGTGTGTGTGTGTGTGTGTGTGTGTGTGTGTGTGTGTGTGTGTGTGTGTGTGTGTGTGTGTGTGTGTGCAGAAGCTAGTTAAGTTCCCAGCAAAACCATGCAGGAGCAGACGTAATTAGTTAGGTAGGCTAAGGTACTCAATACCAGTTTCAGGTGCAGCTGAATGTCAGCTTCGGGAATCAGTGAAAGGAAGAGACAGTCGTGTGTGTGTGTGTGTGTGTGTGTGTGTGTGTGTGTGTGTGTGTGTGTGTGTGTGTGTGTGTGTGTGTAGAGGCTAGTGAGGTCCCCGACAAGGGCATCCAGGGGCCGGGCAGCGAGAGCGACGCAGGTATAACTATCACCCACATTTTCAGTTTTACCTTTGTTGTCAACCGCACGGCTAAGATGTCCTTCCCGGCGACCGCACCAGCCGGCCACCAGTGTCAGTTGTCTGTGGCTGTGGCGCTGTGTGGCTCTGTGGTCCAGCCTAGATGTGAGTGTCGCTGCTACGTGAACCCGCCAGCCACTCGCAGTTCCGTCTTTTTGGTCCATACGAGTATTATGAGGAGGGATGAGATTAGCTTTGTCTCTCTCTTACTTCCATTCCGTTTGTCTTTTGGTGTATTTTTATCTTTCTTTCTCTGTTTATCTGCCTGCCTTTGATTGGAGTGGCTCATTGGTTCAATCTTGATGTGAATGTTCAGATTACGTGAACTCTTTTTAAGGATAACTTTTGTGTGTGTGTGTGTGTGTGTGTGTGTGTGTGTGGCGTGCTATCTGACCTTATTTGTATCTTCCTGCTCTGCGTTGCAATTATAGATGCGTTTAAATACCTAGGTTCAATAACAGACACAGAGAAGTAATTGTGTTAAGGAGATGGAGAGTGGAGTGGTTCATGGCAGGAACGTGCCCGGCGCTACGAAGAAGAGCTGTGTTTAGCGGCTAAATGTGGATTGCATGAAGGTATAGTGCTCGCAAGAACGTATGTGTTGTAGACGTTGGTGTGGCGTGAGTTTGAAACTTTTGAAGTAAAAATAGTGACCGATAGTGAATGTGTGTGGTTCATGTCGAGTGGATAGGATATGAAACACTGATTCCTGAAAGATATGGAGTAAAGAAGTTGGTTCATAATACATTAGGTTAGGAGAGAATGTGCTTATATGATATTGCCATTTGGAGATAAAGGATATAAATTACAGAGGGTGTGAAACAGGTATATGAGTGAGCCTGAAGGTGGGAGAAGGCGTAGTTGGCCAAGAAGAGATGGGCGCGGTAAGTATGTGAGAAAGCGAGTTATGGAAGCTGGTGAAACTAAGGAATTGACAAAGGAATGAAATGGCTTTCAAGATATATACCGATACAGAGAAGCTCATGATAAGGGTCTGACACTTGTTTTTGTTACATGTTAATTGACAGATTGGCTCTAGTGTTTCTGACAGGTGAATGTGATATCTATAAAGAAAAAGAAATAAATATGTGCAAATGGTTACGTACGTTTGTGGGGTGAAGTTAGGATTCCGAAGGCTTGAATAATGTGTGATTTACATAGGTCATTTCACCGATCTCTCTCTCTCTCTCTCTCTCTCTCTCTCTTTCTTTGGTTACTGGATACTGCCTCATCGCATCAATGGGGAATAAAGTTTGGGACAGCGATGATGATGATGATGATGATGATGATGATGATGATGATGGTGGTGGTGGTGGTGGTGGTGGTCGTGGTGATGGTGATAATGATGATGATACCACTCATTTATTCTTTCATGTATGCTTATTTTTCTCATATTTTTGTCTCCTTATTTATGCTTGTGTACGTTATGGGTTCTTTGTCCCAGCATAGATTTAAGTATCGCGGCAACATAAACCCTTGAACAATAGCATTTTCCATTTTTAAACACTTATATATGCTTTCTGAACAGTAATTACAACTAGTGATGCTCAGTCACCAGCGGCTTACGGGCTTTTCTGTTTATCTTTCTTTCTCTTCGTGATTATTTTATTTCTTTCTTTTTATCTCTGTATCTGTTTATCTGCTCGATCGTCATTTTTTGCCAGTCTTTCCTGCAAATGAGGATTCTTACACTTCTTTATTAAATCAGGACGTCAATACAATGTTTGCTTTATAGAGGTGTGTGGGATGTGGTGGTGTGGTGAATGTAGGGGTGTTGTGTGGTGGTTGTGTCTGGGACTATGGTGGCTGAGTTTGGGATTGTAGTTGTCTGTGGGGGGGGGGTTGTGGTTGTGTTGTGGTGTATGAGGTGTGGTCGTATGTGGTGGTTGTAATGGTAGTGTGTGGTACTGTGGTGGTGGTGTGTGAGGTTTTAGTGGTATCTGTGGCTTTAGTGAAGTGCGGAACTGTGATGTTGGTTTGCAGGGTTGTGGTGATGTTTGGGGTTGTGCTTGTGTGTGAGGTTGTGTGGTGTGTGTGGTTGTGGTGGTGTGTGGGGTTGCTGTGGTGTGTGGGGTTGTGGTGGTGTGTGGGGTTGTGGTGGTGTGTGGAGTGGTGGTGGTGGTGGTGTGTGGGTGTGTGGTGGTGTGTGGAGTGGTGGTGGTGGTGGTGTGTGGGTTTGTGGTGGTGTGTAGAGTGATGGTTGTGTGTGGAGTGGTGGTGGTGTGTTAGGTTGTAATGGTGTGTGAGGTTGTGGTGATGTGTGGGGTTGTGGTGGTATGTGGGGTTGTGGTGGTGTAAGGGGTTGTGGTGGTGTGAGAGGTTGTGGTGATGTGTTGGGTTGTGGTGGTGTGTGGGGTTGTGGTGGTGTGTGGGGTTGTGGTGGTGTGAGGGGTTGTGGTGGTGTGAGGGGTTGTGGTGGTGTGTGGAGTTGTGGTGGTGGTGTGAGGAGTAATGATGATGTAAATGGTAGTGGTTGTGTAAGGGGTTGTAGTGGTGGTGTGTGGGGTTGTGGTGGTGTGAGGGGTTGTGGTGGTGTGAGGGGTTGTGATGGTGTGAGGGGTTGTGGTGGTGTGAGGGGTTGTGGTGGTGTGTGGGGTTGTGGTGGTGTGAGGGGTTGTGGTGGTGTGAGGGGTTGTGGTGGTGTGAGGGGTTGTGATGGTGTGAGGGGTTGTGGTGGTGTGAGGGGTTGTGGTGGTGTGTGGGGTTGTGGTGGTGTGAGGGGTTGTGGTGGTCGGAGGGGTTGTGGTGGTCGGAGGGGTTGTGGTGGTGGTGTGAGGAGTAATGATGATGTAAATGGTTGTGGTGGTGTGTGGGGTTGTGGTGGTGTGAGGGGTTGTGGTGGTGGTGTGAGGAGTAATGATGATGTAAATGGTTGTGGTGGTGTGTGGAATAGTGGTGGTGTGTGGTTCTCTGGGTACAAGAGAAAGTAGTGTTACGGTATATGAGGGAGATCCTTAAGTCTCTTCACTTAGGTGATGCTTTTCTCTTTGATCTTACCACTGCCATCCGATATTATTCGTTCTCGCAAAGGCCTTTCGTAGCGAAGGGGTTATTGCCAGTCCCATATTAACTTCTTTACGCTGACGCAATTTTGTTTTACTTTACAAGTACAACGACAACGTACCTGATGTAGTACTACCTTCAAGTGACTCTACACTGAGAGACAAGCCAAACGGGTTCTTTTAGTCCGTTTAACAAAATGAACTCCTGATGGGCTAGTGGGTAAAAGCTCTCCAAGCGAGTACAGTTCATAAGGGACTTGCTTACATAAATCCTCTCAAGGATGTGCGTCTAGCCAATCTCGCCGTAAATGTCTGAACTAAGTAGCCTAGTCCCAGGCCCCGTCGGTCCTCTTGAGGTAATAAAGGATTGGGTGCTTGAACAGAATAGGGAAAACCTTTCGTAGTGAAGGGTTTGAATCATTCCATTAAACTCTTAAGTTCATGGATGATTTTTTTTCCTGCCACCGGATGGCTATACCGAGATAAGGAAAAATATTTGGTAGTGAAGGGTCCTTTTAGTGCAGGACGGCAGTGGAACACTTGTTTAACCAGTTGGTGTTGTAAACCATATTGGACGACTCTAATTCTTTTTTGACTCGTTCACTGCTAGGATATTTTTTTGTACAGGAGCAGATATTATGTTCTGTATGTATGTATGTATGTGTGTGTGTGTGTGTGTGTGTGTGTGTGTGTGTGTGTGTGTGTGTGTGTGTGTGTTTTAAGGTATCTGATTTTAACCAGACTTGGTGAAGTGTTGAGGGAGAGCCAGTGAGTGCACCAGTTGCTTTTTAGAACAATAGGTCAAGGTTACAGGGTAAGGCCAAAACTTGATCTGCCAAAATCAGCTTAAACATTTTTTATCCAGTTCTAGTAAGACCTGGCGGAAGGGTTGATGTAAAGAAAGAATTTAGTTATTCAGCTTTTAGGAATCAGTCAAAGGTTAAGTCCACAGGGCAGGGTCAAAGTTCGACCAGTGTGTGTGTGTGTGTTTGACGAAAATAACTACAACAGTTTTGATCCGATTTCGTTCAATCATGGTGGATGAGTTCAGGATAGCCCAAGAGGTTGACCTGTTGTTTTTTAGAACAATAGATCAAAGGTTAAGGTCATGACAAGGCTATTCAAGCGCTTTGACCTCATGCAAACTAAACTTTGTGGAAGGTTCAAGTTAAAACAAGATTGCCAGCATTGCTAAGGAATTCAGGATGGTCTCCACACAGGTACAGTACACAAACATGCTTCTGGACAGATTGCTGTGATGATCACACAGAACTCAAATGAAAAAAAAGTTGGATGTTTACTCGTATATGATCTGACGTTTGACCGCATAAACCTCTGTATAAAAAAAAAAAAAAAAAAAAAAAAAAAAAGTGTCAGGGGCTATTGACCCAGAGAACGGTTGGGCCAGTTTTGAAGGGAATTTACAAAGAAATAAAGGAATTGCTCCGGAAAAAAAAAAAAAAAAAAAAAAACGCAGATGGAAGAAAGAGGTGGAGGAAATGCAATAGGTCGCCACACTGTTGTGCAGACCCCCCAAAATAAAAAAAGATTCTGTTTTGAGACCAATTGGTGAAAGGTCAAAGTCACAGGGAAAGGTCAAAAGTCAAGGTCGTCGGATTAGGTCAACTCGAACAGTTTTGATCAGATTTGTGCCAAAGTTGGTTTGTAGGATTAAAGGTAGGGCAAGAATGAAGTAATTTTATATTGAGAGTAATTTTCCAAAGGTCAGGTTCACAAGAAAAAGTCAGATATATTCAGTCCATAGACCAGTTGATGAAAACGGTTGCTGCAGTTCGAGTGCTCTTTATTTTCTGCCGCCAGATTATTCAGCTTGTGGGAGACCTGGCGTAATGAAAGAGCTAGAGACAGTACTATTGTATGATTTATTGTATATTGTTTTTCCTGCTACTTCCAGCCCATTATACAGTTTAGCTCAGGGTAAGCCTCTCTTACTGGAAAAGCTTGACATACTCGAATTAATCTGGATTGTATCAAGAACTTAATGTTTGCTTAAGGCAGTATAATTAGAAATATCTCTTCTCGCTCCTAACCTGCTAAGTGAGAAATACTCTTGGACTGGATTCTGTCTGCAGCTTTGTGATCGTAAGTTTCCTCAAAGCACTCATCGGTAATAAGATGTGCTCCTCTATTGAGACACCAAAGTAACGCTTTTGCACGGTTTTAAGGCTGTTTTCTTCCACGGCGTAAAGCATTGTGAAGTAGCTGACACAACTACATTGTATTCGAGTGAGCCCCTCTTATCTTCACATCCAGCGTGCTTATTGTAAAACTTATCTCCTAAATCAGTGCATTAGTTGGTGTCGCAGAAACCCCTGCTGCACTCGGGTCCACAGTCACCCTCTAGGCTAATTTCAAGGCGGTCCAAGAAAATCTATGAAGAGGCATAGATATTATGGTCGTACCGCTGTTCAACAGAGTTTAATCACGCTTTTGTTGTTCTCTCTCGTAGCGTAGCTAATGATGGGATATGATTTAGGTGTACATTGTTGTGCCATATTTAAGTCGATTCCATCATGCATACATTGGTTATCAAAATACCTCTTGTTTCTTAAGGAAAACTGTTAGTACCCTGACATGATACAACATTATAAGCGGAAAAAGTCAATATCTTCTAAATTTTGTATGGTGGGGGCATACTGATGACATTGTAAAAGGATGGGGTAGCATAGCCTAACTGTGCTATCACGTCTTTAAAAAGTGTAGTAGTACAGAGGCCATATAGGATATCGTTACCAAATTTGATCATGAAAATTGCGAAGGGCAAGCAGGTATATTATTGAGGTATGATAACTTGTGGCCAGTGATTAACAACACTGTCGCCCTCGTTGCTGCTCCACACCCTCACTGCAGACTGGCTGGGAGAGGCTACCTCACCCTGAAGGACATATACCGTATTTAATTACGCTTCTTAATGCCATGGCATTTTCTTAATGACCGACCGATCATGTGGGGGGAGGATCTGCCGAGTTGTATTACTCTTATTGGTGTATTTTACGAGGAGTTGATGCGGGTAATCTAGCTTTTATTCCACTTATTGTACACTTGCGACAGGAATTGGCCACAAGGTGTGTTGTAGCACATTAATTTGTGAAGTTAATTTTTCCGGGTCTTTTTAAGCACGCCTTGATAGTTTTTTTTTTTTTTTTTTTTTTTTTTTCCATTGTGAGACAACCTTAAGGAGAGTGATTTAGTGGAAGCAGTTGCTATTAAAAGTTTCAGCCTTGCCACACCACAACAAGTGCTCCGTAGTGGGAATTAGATATGACAATAGTTTGGTTCAAGAGCAACCCAGCTCGCCAAATCATTGAAAACCTGAGTTGAGCCACGAAGAGAATAACTATTACACTCAACAACACACAGGAGCACTGAGAGATTGAAACACCCGAGCCCTTGAGCTGGTTTAAGGCTCGAACTTATGACTTGGTCCTGTTACCTTAACCTTCGACCTATTGCTCTGAAAATCGTAGTACTTCATTCCAGCCTGACCTCTTCCTCCAGGTTTGTCCCAAATCATGCCGAAACTTTTTTAGTTGACTTTATTCCGAGGGAGGAACTTCTCATCTTTCCCTGTGACCTTGACTTTTGAGTAATTGGTTGCAGCATCATGTACAGTTATCCTTTCCTTACTTTGAAGCCTCCCATAATGTTTGGTCTAAGACGAATAAAAACCGTTTAAGTTGACCTTGCTTTCTGACCACGACCTTTAATCAACTGTTCATTAAAGCATTTCGCCAAGCCCTTAGCTGATCCTCAACACTTCCACCAAGTTTGGTCCAAATCGGATCAAAGCTGTTACAGTTAATTTGTTCATACACGGCCACACGGATCGAAGTTTGACCTTATCCTGTGACCTTGACCTTTAAATGACTTCTCAAAATCTAATCCCTTCGTTCTTTCATTACTCTCAACCTTTCCTTTTGGTTTGGTCGAAATTGAATAAAAACAGAGTTGATTGTGCTGCGTGTAATTTAACCTGTCCCTGTGTCCTTGACCATTGACCTTCCACCAGCACTGATTAAAATCGGATAAAAACTCGAGTTATTTGTCACACACACAAACACACACACACACACACACACACACACACACACACACACACTCCCTCTCTCTCTCTCTCTCTCTCTCTCTCTCTCTCTCTCCCCCCGCGCGCGCGCGCTTTGAGAGCGCTGGTGTTTAGCCTCCAAAGAAGTTGTTTTTATATACTGCTGGCTTAAAGGAAGTCGGTTGACTCTTTTACCAATATGTGAGCGATTTTTTTTTTTTTTTTTTTTTTTTTTTTTTTTTAGTCCAAGCTACCACAAGACGATTTTTCTCAACAGTGAAAGTTAGCAGTCAAACGGGTTTACACGTAAAACTGTACTGCGTAACTCTTGGCATGCTGGAATATTCCACACCGAAGTACAGTATAAGTCTTTATTTACTCCGAATAAAATACCAAGTGAAGTGGCAACGGTATGGTTAATTATCTAGTCGGTTTTGTTTTCTTCTGACAAAATTCGACCACTTCTATCAATTGAATTTTAAGACGTTGTTGCATGAAATTCAACGAGCCATAGGTGTGAGGTAGGAATGATTCTCTCTGGTTACTAGTATTGTAAGGTCAACCCCCAATTCTGAGTACCGTACGCTTGGCCATGTGCTTAGCTGAAAGGGGTTAGAGATCTTTGTTAGGTTAGAGTAAGTGGGCTGTAATATGAGAAATGTGGGCGTTATTTGGTGTGGAAGGTTCAGCAGCAAATCAAGATGCGGGAATGAACACAAAAACCATTAACACAAATTGCGTGCAGTCTGAAGCATGGGGTGGCCGCCCTCCAGGTCTGGCTCCGGGCACATACACATCCTCACACTCACTGGGGACACGGAGAGAGAGAGAGAGCATTTGACCTTGTTATTATTTGACCCTGTGACCTTGGCCTTCGACTGATGATTTTCAGAATTGGACTACTTCTTTGTTATGTGACCCTCAACATTTCCAGCATCCCTTCTCCTATGATCATTACCTTTGACCTTATTTTCTTGAAATGGAATTCCTTCATCCTTGGCTGACCCACAGTCCATACACTAAGTTTGGTCCCATCAAATCGAAGCTGCTATATAGTTATATGGTTAGACATTTGACTTTGACCTTCCACTGATTGTTCTCAAAATCTTGTCCCTTCATCCTGGTCTTACCTTGAACCCTTTCATTAGGTTTGATCTAAATCGGATAAAAACTGTTTAAGTTGACCTTGCCATGTAACCTTGACCTTTGATCTGTTGTCCTCAAAAACAGTAAGCCCACCCACTGGCCGACCCTCACCTGTTCAACCAAGTTTGGTCCAAACCAGATCTACTGTAAACTCCTTTAGTTACTGCTCACACACACAGACACATGTGGGTCGAATTTTAACCTTACCTATTGGCCTTTGCCGTTGGTTGATTGATCTCAGAATCCAATTGCTTCGTCCCTGGCCATTCTACCAAGTTTGTTCTAATTACCTGTGACATTGCATTTCCGTTAATTCTCCTCAAGCTCGAATCCCTCCGTTCCTGCCTTACCCTAAACCCTTCCACCAGGTTTGCTTTAACTCCGATGAAAGCAGTTTTAATTGATCTTCCTTGCCATATGACCTTGACCTTAGCTTGTTCTCAAAAGCAGCGGGTCAGTCCCTGACCCTCAGAATTTCCGCCAAGTGTGGTTAAGATTTAATGAACACCGCTTGAAATACTGAATACTGTTCACACACACACACACACACACACACACACACACACACACACACACACACACACACACACACACACACACAGATGAGGCAAAGGAAATATTACACATTTCGCCCTAAGTGCACCCGGGTGTAATGTTCTTGGGTTGATGGTTTTTTGTAACATACAGTAAGCCTACACGATGAGCTGGTGCGTTTTGGGCCAGTACAAAGTATCACATTATGGATTGGTGTGTCCTTAGCCCGTTCCGCCTAGAAATATTTGTGATTTTTTTTTTTCTGCCTTCAGACGAATTCATTCATTATGTGATCGATCTCTTGTAGTGAAGAATTGATGAAGGCTAAATTTTGCCCTTGCATTTCGAAAAGTCTCTTCTAATTTGAGTATAACCATTTGGTGGAGATGGAATAAGTTATAAAACCCGTCATCGGATAGTGAAACGTTAATCAGGGTGACATGTCATACTTTAGCTTGTGTTTGACTTGGTTAACCTGGTTTAATATATAACTGGATAGTTGAGACAGTACGACGTTCTAAAGGCGTGATGCAGGAGATAGTGCCATGTTGCCCAGAGTGAGTGAGCGAGGGAGGGTGGCGTGTAGGGTTAACCTCTCAGGATTGGTTCCCTCGCTCACCTGACATCCTATGCCATTTCTCCTTCTGTGGCTGCGTCCTGGACAACGATCCGGCTCACGCTGGCCCTGTTACTCACGCTCTCGCAGTCTCTCTCAACCTCTCCAGCTCTTGCTGTCTCTCTCACGTTCTCCAGCGTTCACTATCACTCATACACTCTTCAGTCCTTTGTCATTCTCACGCTCATTAGCTCTCACTGTCATTCTCACGCTTCCCAGCTCTTGCTTTCACTCTCACATAATTCAGCTTTCCTCTACACTCTCACGCTTTTCAGCTCTCTCTGTCATTCTCACGCATTGTCACATGTTCTCACGCTCTCATTATCACTGCCACACTCTCCACCTTACATATCATCGTTCCCATTGTCACTCACGCTCTCCTGCTCTTGCTTCGTTGTCGTACTGTCCACCTTAGGCTCACCCACTCTCTCCTTCATTCTCATGCGCTCTAGCTCTTGCTGTCAGTCTTACGCTCTCTTTGCTTGGTGACATTCACATTCACCCAGCGACACTCTCATCTTTCTTGTCTACTCTTCCCATAATGCCCCTACACTTCCCACCGCTGCTTATGCTCTTCTGTGAAGTCTACGCAGATCATGTTGTCTTTCTCTTTGCAAATGCTTACGCTGTCGGATTCAGACATTGTCGCTGGTGTAAGAAACCCGTAGCACCCCTTGCTTAGCGATTTCTTGTATGTACGGTACTGTGCTAAAAAAAAAAAAAAAAATCTAAGAGGTGGCACGAAGCCTCTTTTGCCAACAACAGTACACCCTTCAGTCTTAAACACACCTGCCCTGTCGGTGAACAGCCAGTGTTTTTTTGCTCTTTCACTTTACATCTTATCTTTGCAGTTTCTGATTTTCTGCATCGACCTTATTTTTTATTCATTTGATTGTTTATTTATTTATTTATATATTAATTTGTTTTTTCAGTGTGTTAAAATACTATAATCTTGGAGACATCCTACAAAAAAAAGACTTTTTTTTTATGGGGGGGCGTTCAATCGGGGAAATCTCTAGTGTGTGTTGCTCATCAATATAGCTATTGCTTTTGTTGAAGCAAAAGAAATTGTCCTTTCCATAAAACATTTGACGGTTTATGAGAAACTGGATTAGTCATTCTTACATGGTGCACTGCGCATTAACCAGCCAGTATCAGGCTAACGCTAGACGATTTTATGAGTCATAAGGAAACAAGGCGAGGTCAGCAGATTACCGTAGGAGGCTACACCTCAAAATGAGTAATTATTTACATACTACAGTTTTTCATTCCTGCATGTTCCTCGAAAGCAAACCGTTCCATGCTATAGTGATAGTATTGTTATCGGTCACCTCTTTTGTCAAAGGTCCGCCTGGCGATAGTGTACGTCGGCCTTGGTGCAGTTTAGACCATGTCTCTCAGTCGATGACGAAACGGGCACAGACGCACACTTACATGGATTAAGCTATTTATAAAAAAAAAAAAAAAAAAAAAAAAAAAAAAAAAAAAAAGTCGGGTGGAAAAACCAGACTCAGACAGGTGGCAACTGCAGTTAATGATTCTTGACAGTGATGTCTTTCTTGTTTTCGCGTTGCTACTGACAGATGACTTTCTTTATCATACGGGAAAGCTTTCGTAATGGAGACTGGCATATCCATAAATCCCTTCATCGCGAGAGATGTCCTAAATGCTGAGTTAGGGCCTTTGGTGGCAGTCTAAATGAACTCTAAGTGGCGTCATTCTAGAGAAGATGACAGTACTTGCTACCAGGCTTAGGAGTGGCGGGCTTTCCTCCGGTGGCTGCTCTTGTGCAACTCGGGGACGGGTGAGCCATCACGGTGTCGCTCCTGGTTGAGGGAGGGCCCAGGGGGTGGCCACCAACATTTTTTGTGCCTCCCCTTCTTTTTATTTATTTTTTTCTCCCCGGCGGAGGTGTAAAGTAGCGGGCACGGTTGTCACTTGGCGGTGGTTGAGGTGGGCGTCCCCGTCACCCCACCTGTCATTACGCCCTCAAGTAATAGGGATGTGGCTCACACCCTTACCGGAGACACTGACATCTCCCCCATTTTTGCTGTTAATTCACTCCACTCGCCAAAGCATCTCCTGTATACCTTAATACATCAAAGCTATTTTTTTACCTTAATGCTTTAAAGTTATTTTTATTAGGTCATCAAAATTCTTAATTGGCCTTATCATTCTTACTCATCCCAGTCAGACCCGTGGATATTTCTGTGGCAGTTGATTAGCTCTTCCTCCATCATGACTGTTGATTAGCCCTCCCTCCATCATGGCTGTTGACTGGTTCTCCCTCCATCATGGCTGTTGACTGGTTCTCCCTCCATCATGGCTGTTGATTAGCTCTCCCTATATAGTGTTTCGCCTGTTTTTCTGCTTTCTGGGCCGTACTTCACCCCACCCTTAAGTGGGAAAAAGATGTCGGGACGATGATGATGACGTGAAAAACGTGAGGCGGTGGTGAGAATGAAATAACAAGATACAAATAAGTCTGAGTGGGATGCGGACACATGTGCACACGGCAGATCTCGTCAAGTGGGGTGAATACACGGCAGATCTCGTCAAGTGGGGTGAATACGGAGTGCAAATGACAACGGCCAGCGCTGGGTGTAACGCAGAGGCTCTGGTGGTGTGTCCGCCCCAGCGCCTCCCTACTCTACGCCCACAGTGTCACCTCACACAGTCATCATCCTTTCTGTTCCAATCAAGGCGGATCCCTTCATTACCACCATCAGCGCTGGGGACGTTGGGTGGAGCTCCTTCCTTTGTCCTCATTTGCGTAGCGTATATAGAGATATTCTTTTGAGGAAATTAGTGTTGTTTTTGTATGCGGTGTCGTATTTCATTTCGGGGTGTTCTTCTCTGCGAATTGGGTTCTCCTTTGTGTACTTGGCGTTTTTTTTTTTCTGGGGGGGCGTATACGGTTCTTCATTTGCATGTATTTTTTTTTTTTGCGTATATGATGTTCTTTTGCGTACGGATTATTCTGGGGGGGCCTATGTAGGGTGTTCTTTCCCTACACCCACAACATCACCTTCCACAGTCATTATCCTTTCATGTTTCGATCAAGGCGGATCCTTTCTTTACCACCTTCAGCAGCGGGGACATAAGTGGATCCCCCGCCTATCGCCTCATCTGACTATGTGGGTTTTCTTTTGCCTATGTTGGGTGTTCAGTTCTGTATTCTTTGGGTATTTAGCGCGCAGATGGCGTATTCTTTTTCCACACACACAGTGAATGTATTCATACCTATCTGTATTTTTGTATTGTAAGTGTCATCCGTATTATATAATTCATTGAGAAGTTGTGTGGAAGGTGATGAGGCTGTCTTTGTCTCCCACCAAAGTAGTGTGTCCCCATGTCTGCTTTGAAAAGTACGTTTTTATTGCCACCATACGCATTCGTGTCCAGTTGTGAGAGAGTGATGAGTGTGGAGGGGCGTCAGGGACACTGTGCTTGGACTACGTCAACTGTGCGTTGCAGGAATCCAAGGCCTCCGAAGGTGGAGAGAGCATTGCCAACAACTTTTCTTCCCATGAAGTGGGACATAGAATGGTGAGAACTGTGATGATGAACTTCTCTCTTAATTGGTGATTTAATGCTAAGAAATGAGGATTATTAAATTTGTGTACTGACAGGTATGTGATAGAGTACATACTACTGCCGCAGGAATTGAACCATTGGGCCCACCTAAGGGCTGTTGGTTAAGTCCAGGAAGGGCATCCGGTCGCAAAGTGTTACAGGTCAAAAGAAACACGATTTGAAATAGAGACAGCGCTTTAGCCTGTTAAGTGGGAGCGCATGACTCAAAACTGCTTACCGGTACTTATGGACATCGGATATGCGACTGTGTATAAGTATTAGCCTGTGTATAAGTAACCTGAAGTATCCTCAGCCTGGTCTTTCTTTCAGCAACTACCGGTCCCTCCGCCTTCTAAGAACTTTACCTTGTCCAGTCATCAGTTGCCAATATTTTACAGTTAGTGATGGTGATGATGTTAGTACTTCTAATGGTAGTGATGTTCGTAACCCGTGATGGAAGACCAGGGAGCTTGATGGTGCCCAGGTGTCAGTTGCCAGCTGTTTGCGTGTGGTGGCTGTGGTGATGTTGGCGGTGGAGACGCTGATGGTGAAGATGGCTGTGATGGCGATAGTAATATAAATGGTCTTGGTATCGGTAATACTAAAAGTACTGGTTGTGGTGATGGAAATAGTGAAAGGATGGGTAGTGGTGATGGGATGGGTAACGGCGATACCTTTGCATTTGATTTAACGTAGGTCAGTGGCAGAAAAAAAAAATATGGCTCTATATCTTTTCCATAGCACTTATTCATGACTAGAATCATAATGTAGTATTACTCTGTTGCTACCACTCAGCAGTGAAGAGATGGTAATTTTAGTCCAAGTTAAAGTGACAAGAGTACAGTATAGTACACAATTTTTTGCTCCGTATAGGCATACACCGGAACCGTATTGTATGTCTTAGTATATTACCTATGTTCTGTTCACTAGGCGTAAGATTGCCATCCCACCATATTGAATATTTAGCTGTAACAAAATATGGCACTAATCACGAAGAGCTCCTGTGGAAAGGATCCATGCCCGTAGTAATGTCTTATGCTAACACTGAGTTACAGGGAATAGGTTGCGTAAACACGAAAATCTCCGCCAAGGTGTAGCGAGGCTTCCTACCCGATGGCCGCCTGTCAGTGCCGGTGCTGGTAGGGGTGTAAGGCGACCCCACCACTCAGGCAGGGGCACGGCTCCTCTCATACCCCGGAACCGATTTATCTGGGGAGTCCAAGACCCGATTTCACACAGATTCGAATCCCAGCACTGGTCGCACGCGAGACGACGGTCGAACAGCTAGCCGGACAGCCGACACTCGGGGTTAACCAACGTCACGGGATACTAGCGCAAGTATTTATCAAGGGTCTTAGCAGGCGTCGCGATAAACAAGTGTCTGTGGCAGTATCTTGGTGTTAGAAATCGTTACCTTAATATTCCATTTAATTTAGCTGTGAAGTTTTTGCTAGTGTATGGGCAAGGGCGGTAGTTATAAGGAAGTACCGGTATTCTTTTATACAACTTAACCCCTAAACGTCGAGAGGCCACCTGTGAAGTGAATCATATCGTTTGGGACCAACAAAAACATAATAACCAGGACTACTGTTGTCTTTAGAGGGGTATGAGAATATAAGTGATTTAAATTTCTGTATTATTACATAATTATCCCTTTCAGTCCGATGATGGGGGCTACTGTTTTATTTTATTCTTCCTACCCTCAGATGATAACATGAAGTTTAAGGAGAGAACACAGACTGGGAAGAGGTTAATGGAGACTCTTTAATTACGTCACATCAAATGACCCGGACGTAACACGAATAAACTAAAAGGACTTCATCGGACTGAAGGGAATTTAAACTCAAGAAAGTTTGTAAATACCAGCCCAGACTACCCTCCCGCACACCCAGATGGCTGCGGCTGGGGCCAACACCCCGCTATGCCTACCCACATCCTACACCCGAGACTCCTACACATCACCCTGCCACACCCGACCCTATGGCTTCGTGTGGTGTGGCTGTGTGGTGGCGGCAGCGTTATTAGCGATGGCGGAGATGGCCCCTCTGCTCCATAATTTAGGCTTGTACCACGTATAAGATAATGGATCGTGTTACAAGTGTGGGCGCTCGGGTCGCGTCGTGTGGAACCTGAGCACATGATGGGATGTTGGAGATGAGGCCGCCGCTGCCGTGATTTCACTCCCGCTACCGAAATACGCAGCCACGGGGATGTCCACCTATTAACCTCACCATGATGGCGTCTTTTTCATTTTACTCGGGCTACGATCAGGCAATTTTATTCACCTTTGGAAAGACTTCGTATAGTGAAAGGGTTACGACACTGTATACATACCCTCTCCAACACGACAGGTTTCTCCAAAGCTGTATGTAATCGTGTAGAAATGCCACTTAGAACGAGAAAGAAGTCATTTGATTGAATGGCTTAACATCTTAAACCCGATGACTTATTTTTCTTCTGTTCTACTTCAGGATTATTTTATTCTGTCTTGGTGTTTCTCTTTTTCTTTAGAGAGGTTTTAAAGAGTAGTCAGTTCCATTTAGCTAAATGAAATAGTGTGGAGGCAGCAGAAATAAATTTGATAATACGCCATCATACTAAGTAGGTTATCGTATGAGAGGGATCGCCCGTAGAGATAGCAAGTGAGATGGGGCATAAGGTATTACTGTAGGTGTGTGTGTGGGGGGGGGTGAGTGTATGGCAGTGAATAGGGAGGTGTTACGGGAGTCGTATGATGTGGATGGGTACCTCCAGGATGATGTAAGGTTTTCATGATGGCAGTGAAGCACATGATACAGCAGATCGATGCCTCTGTGACCGATTAATTGGCAGTGGTAGTGCGAGACAGTGATGATTGTTCAAATGTTCCATACATACGCGATGATGGTTGTGAGAGAGATCAGTTTGAGAGTTAAGCTGATGGTGAACAGTGAGTCATAGAATATTTCAAATCTGTTGTATTCGGTTGATTCTCTGCTGGTGGCCGGCAGTGAGCGCGATCTTTGCAGAGTGGTGAAGAGTTTCGTGAATGTCCTTGAATGGAAAAGTCAGAGGGTGAGTGGAAACAAGATTAAAGTAATAGTTGTTGTGAAAGAAGATAACCCACAGTGTGACGTGCTGGTGGATGGAGACAGACTAACATGGTGGAAGGTTATTTACCTCGGTGCAATATATGAAACGAAACAGGGGATTATGTGCCGAGGCTGAAAGAGGACTGCTTGAAGGTGTGTCAGGACCCACGTTAATGTATGGATGTGAGACTTTGGGTGACATGAGCCTGTAAACTCTTCAGCCCGAGGATTGACTTTTAATGTTTGACGCCAGACGATTTCATCCGGCGCAGGAGAAACCCATCCAGGTTGGAGAGTTAGGAACAATCTCCATTAAGGTATACATTTGTGTGAATTGCGTCATATAGATAGGATATGAAACTTAGTGGTTCGTGATTAATGTTGGGTAAGGAAGTCTGTTTATAGCAGGGCAGAAGAGAGTTGTTTCAGATGCAAGGTGATACAGAGAAAATAAGTATATTGAGTAGTGAAAAGGGTATACGCAAGTTTGGAGGTGGAAGGATTCAAGGAAGGCAAAGAAAAAGATGAACGGACTAGGTATGCGAGACGGCGTGATACAAATGTTAAGTAATCAAAAGACATGACAGGATCAAAGTGGGTGGATAAAGTATGTATGGAGATGCACACACACACACACACACACACACACACACACACACACACACACACAAAATGGTAATCGATCGAATATCTATGTCCTACAGGTATGAACGAAGCGCATATGTTTGAAAAAGATGCGTGCATGGGTTATGCCTGCAAGGCAAAGCCAAGATATGAAAGGACTGAATGATGAGGGAATGACTGTGTTGCCCATTTCACTAGACACTCTATTGAGATTTACAAGTTGTGCCTTCTGTTTCAAGTTTCTGGATGCTACCTGCCCTGTTATCTTGAGCGGGTAATATGATGATGGTGAATCTGTACTGTGTATTATGCGTCGTTGTAAAGTACAGTAGGCCACTTTAAAGCTAGCTGGACCTGCAACAATCACAGCAGAACAGACATGACGTTTCAAGCGTGTGCCAGGAATCTTGTTGTGTCTGTGTTTTTTTATCAGTGTTATTTAGCTAACGCCAGATAATTCTGTTCATCCCCGAGAAGCTTATCCCTGTAGAAGGAATAAACCTGTATAGCTGTATATATTCCATCATATAGCAGTGGACGTGTCTGCTTCATTATCTCTCTCTCTCTCTCTCTCTATCCATCATCCAATCCTACGTTGCCCCATGAGGAGCGTAGAAGCCCGGGGCTAGGCAGTTGGTCCTGACATTTAAGATGAGAGTGAAATATATATATATGTATATATATATAAATATATATATATATATATATATATATATATATATATATATATATATATATATATATATATATATATATATATATATATATATATATATACACACACACACACACACACACACACACACAGTATACTATTACACAGTGGTAGGTGGTGGCGACCATCATCCACTCACTTGGTGTAATGCTGCCTACTTCTTCCTTAGCCTTTATCATTCTTTTTCTGTGCCTGCCCTCCTCTCTTCCTATTTCTCCCATCTTTCCTGTCACTACTTTTTGCTTTTCTTTCCGTTACAGGTGGCTTTACATTGAGTGACACTCCAAATGGTTTCTTGTAAGCCAAGAAACCATTTACAGCGTTGGGTGGTAACCATGTAACCAATCCATACGTGCTCCGTACGTGTCAACAAGTGGGTTGGTGGAGGGTTAGTGCCCCTCCCTGTAAAACAAATAACTCAAGAGTCAAATGGCCACCCCTTACGGGATTATGGTGTCTGGCAGTAGATAGGTAGATAGATATTATTACACACACACACACACACACACACACACACACTCTTAAGTTTTCGGTTTCTTTTTTCAAGTTTTTAAACGACTTTTTGAGCATATCTCTGGCCAAGTCTGGTGTCCACCATCTAACTGAAATTTTTTGACGGTAGCCAGAATCAGTTTTGTCGTGTTTAAGCCAACTTTCAGGGAGAAAAAAATGGATAGGTTTTGACTAGTGTAGTCTGCGTATGGTGCTTTGTCACATTCTGTCCAGAGACATCTTTAATGTTTCTTACTTGTTTTTCTATAGTTAAAATCGACGACACGCGGGTCAGTAAGACAGATAACCACTATGGGTGTAAGACTTAAGGAAGGTGAGGGGGGAGGGGTCTATTGTTTCCACTTCCCTTCTTACTCGTTTCATTCTTCCATGCAGTATTTTATTTGACTGACTTTTGGTCGTGATCCCAACCACCTTCCCTGCCCCGCCTCCAGCATTTGCACTTTCGTTCTGGTTGAGACTTTGGTCATTACCTGTAGGTGATAAAGTTTATTTAGTACTTCCTTGCTCCTATTAATGTCAAGACATCTTTGATACTAATTACCGCAGTTGTATTTATAGCTTCTACGAACGAAGATTACATAAGTCTTCTTGCGTAATGCAATAAGCGTTAGTCAGGCATTAAATGTATCATCTCCATAATTAATACAGAGTTAGTGGAGATAAGTGTGTAACGAAAGCTTCCACTTATCGTATTTGGCGTCCTTACTGGAATGTTCACCTGCATGGCCAGTATTTATTTTGTATTCTTATCTTTCTTTCTCCAGGCGATTTAATTAAGCTTAGGAGGGACTCGTCGTAATGGAGGGGTTGGACATAGCTTTCATTAACGCGCTCACTGCCAAAGTGCTGCCCTAACCTGAATACTATCGTAGGTAACAGAGAAGGATATAATCTAGCCTAATAGACGCCCTCAGGCTGACCGCTTAATATTCCCCTGCAGTCATGACCGAGGACCTGACTGTGGTGCCAAAACAATTACCTCTATTTACATGAATCTCGTGTGTGTGTGTGTGTGTGTGTGTGTGTGTGTGTGTGTTTCCATTCTTCCGCATCACTGAGAAAGGTCAAATGTAAGAGAAGTGGAAATTGGACTGTTGAGGAATGTGTGTAGAGTGCGTGGAATGGATAGGACAGACAACGATGAATTTAGTGAACAGTGTTTGATAGGAAAATATGTTGATAAGAGAAGAAAGGAGATTGTACGTAGATGATATTGTCATATGGAGAGAGTGAATATAGAAAAGGTGGTGAAAGAGTATATGCGAGTCTGAAGGTAGGAGGAGGCGTGGTAGGCCATTAAGAGGGTAGATGGATGTGGTAAATGAGTGTATGTGAAAGCAAGGTATGAAAGTTGATGAGATAGGGAACTGACCGGATATTGAGTCGGTTTTCTGGCAGGTGTATGTTAAGCGCACCCAAAAAAGAAAAGAGAATAAAAATATGTGAAGATGCTCAGGCTTGTGGGCTGGAGCCTGGATTCCGGGAGTTTGATTGATATGTGAAAGATTGTGTAGCTCATGACACTAGACATATTGATAGTTTTTGTACTTATGTACGAATACTATCCTTGTGTCTAGATCATTCCTCACCCCAGTCTTAGAGGTACGAGTAGGTGATGGCGAAGACGACGACCACTACTTTCGCTGCCTCATGTGCCCCCGCATCTGAACATACAGTCTCTTCCCAGTCATGACGAAGACCCTTTTTTTTCTGGATAGACAAGGAAGGACGAGTGTAGCATCATCCCACATCTCATAATTTCCCTGCAAAATTAAATCAAAGCTCCGAGGAAATTCAGGTCGTAACTATATATTACAGTATTTGATGTTATGGGAAAGACAAAGAAAGTCGTGTGTAGATTGTTGCATGGTCTAGTGTACATTATTTCTTTGTTATTCAACCAGCAAATATAATAGGTATATGCTGTATAAGATAATTTCAAGTCGTAACTAAGATTGTGTGTGTGTGTGTGTGTGTGTGTGTGTGTGTGTGTGTGTGTGTGTGTGTGTGTGTGTGTGTGTGTGTGTGTGTGTGTGTGTGTGTGTGTGTGTGTGTGAGAGAGAAAATTTCAAGTCATAACAAAGATTGTGTTTTGTTTATGTATGTATATTTTTATTTATTTATTTGTATGTTTTATTGTAGAAGGGACAAGGAAAGACTATTGCATAATCTTCGTTCGTATTTCATTCTTCCTTCAAAAACATGACATAGTTACGAGAGAAAGAAGTGGTCCTAAGTTATTTGATGTCATTAAGGCCAGACATCCCCTCACCATCGCCGCCGCAAACTGGTTGTGGTAAAGCTGCCAGGACGGCTTGGTGTGTGTTGTATTTTAGCTCCCACCAGACGATCATATTTGGCCTGAAAGAGATATTTTTTTTAGCTTAGGAGAGATTATATTTACATTGGGAGAGATTATATTTAGCTGGAGGGGTTAGATATACAGTAGCTCCTAGTGTCGTCTTTGTTATATTCCAGCTGCCACCAGACGATTTTATTTGGTTTGGGAGACTGGAGGCGGAGGGATTAGCTTTAGGTTTTATTATGTTAACCCCTGCACTGCTAAGATGACCTTGTTTTAGTCCTCCTTCCACTGGGCCAATTAGTCAGGTGAAGAAGAGTTTTTTTTGAGTTGGGGGGAAGGGGGCTAGGTGCAGTTTTCACTTGCCGCTTCAGTGCCTGCGGGTTTTCCAACGTTGAATAAGGTCATCTGGTAGCAGTAAGAACACCTATAGAAAGGCTTCATCGTACTGAAAGGGTCAAGGTCCTTTTTAGCGTAGGAGAGTCGTAGTGCTTCTTCCCTTGCGATTTATTATACACATTACGCCTTCATAGTCTCGTCTGCGTTATTTATATCATTTAATATCTCCGTAATTGCATCAATAACACACAAGTACGATAATAAAGCGTAGTGGTTAAGATAAATCTCAAAGGAAGAGGTGTTGCGAAAACTCCCAAGGGCAGCGAGAGTACGGTGCTAAATCAGAGAACACTTCCCCCGCAAATTTCACCTCACTTCTGGCGGTGCAGTTGATGGGAAGGTATATTTGAGAGAACGATTACCTTCCTACTCCTATTTAACCCCTTCCTTACGACGGGTTTCCACGCTTGTGCATGTAAACTCGTGTGTCGATAGTAGTGCAAAGGACAGTGAACATCTTACTGAAATTCTTTTTGACCACCTCATTGTGAAAAGTGTCTTATTTGCTTAGTGAAACTGTGTGGCGGTAGTAAGAAAAAAAAAGATAATACTGTAGTACTATAGTCTGTTTGACTGACCTGTGCAGCTGAGATGGGGCAGGTAGGGTGTGCTTGATTCGCGGCTGCTGATTGGCCACCGATGATGTCATTGATGTATATACCGGCATGTATTGTAGTGCAACATGCGGACGTAAGTGTACACCGTGGGTGGATATTATAGTGCAACATGCGGACGTAGGTGTACACCGTGGGTGGCTAATTTACTTCAAACGTCACTCATCGTTTTCTAAAATTTATAAACAGCTTTAATTTTCTTTGACAATAGTAAACTTTTAAAGCTACTTTTGACCTCTTGAGGTTCGGAAAATATTCCATATTTAAACTGGCTGCTTATATTGCAGCCAATTAAAAGATATAAATATATATATATATATATATATATATATATATATATAATGTTAAAAAAAGAAGAGCCGTAGATTTACTTCATCGGCGGCCAATCACCAGCTGCGAAACAAGCACACTGCACACCCCACTCGCCCCATACGTCTCAGCTGCAGAGGTCAATCAAATAGGGTAGAGTAGTAGTAGTAGTGGTGGTGGGGGGTCATTTCAGTTCAATTCAATTCCCTTTTTTGTCATACTTAGCACACTACATACAGGAGTACATTGGTGTATTCACTGGTCAATTATTGCATCCTGATATTCCAATTTTTCTTGTGGAATTGGGACCACGTAATGATTTACAAATTATATGATATCAGAGTAGTGTTAACATTAAAACGTTCACACACACACACACACACACACACACACACACACACACACACACACACACACACACACACACACACACACTATCTATCTATCTGCACGGATGTTTGTCTAAATCTGTCTGTTCTATCCATCTGTCTATCTATCAGTCTATCCGTCCATATCTGTATCTATCTGTGTATGTCTTTCTATCTGTCTATATAATATATGCTGTGCATATGCCGTACATAGTAATAGTAGTGGATTAATTGTGTAGTTGTAGTTTAGTAGTAGTAGTACCACCTGTAGTATTTGTAAACAAAGAGAGAATAGGCAAAGGTCTTCGGTCTGCGCACTGTTTCAGGCGCTTCGCTGTGAGGCACCCTATTCATTTCCGATTATTTCTGCCATTTCCTGACTACATTTTTCTGCTTTGGGTAGAATTTTCGAACTGGAGGAATTAAATGTAATATTGTAAAGCCTTTTAGTAGAAATGATGCCCTTCCTGACCTGAATAAAGCCGTCTAGTGGCAGTGAGAGTATACTGAAAAGAATATGACCTAGAGTAATAAACTGAATACTGTAATGTAATTGGAGATAGCAAGAACAAAACATAAAATGCAATGCTTAAAAAGTTGATGACGCTACAGGGTATTGTATGACCGAAGTTGGCCAGTTTCATTCAAGTAGTTTGTATCTTAACCTGGATTTTCATCAGCCGCTTCACAAGGATTTGGAACTGTGTCGATCACTTGCATCACCTGGCCTTGTTGGTAATTATCCTGCTTAACCCTTTCGTTATGATGACCTCTTTAGTATTCTGCTCTTGTCATCTCTAAACGGATTTATTTAGCTTAAAAGAGCCTCCGGTCAGTGAAGGGGTTTAGTTATGAAGGCTACTGTACTTCTCTCCTCTTCGAATAGTCTCTCCTCGGCTTAATATGGAGTTTGGAATGGCAAGACTCAAATAGCAAAATCATCAGCTTATTGAAGAGACTAACCTGTTCCCACCGGACTTCTGTGGGGGGGGGGGGGATGATGTAGGTCGATAGTCTGATTTTTGCCTACAACACCTCGTCTGTACCTTCATATTAACGTAGTGAAGAGGTAACGTAGTAAAGCAGTCGTGTTTACTGTATAGGTCATCCAATACACTCACTCATTACTCCCCCACGCACTCACTCACTCACTTGCTCACTCACTTGATAAGCAACCCCCAGCGACCACAAACACAGCACCACCAACACGTTAGCCCCGCATCCACACCACCGCCCTTCTTCTCCTTCCTCCCACTGGCAAATTTGTTGACTTAGAGCCGGAGAGGAAGTGGTCAGAAGAGCAGTTAGCGCCCACAGCCACGACCAAGAACCACACTCGCAGAAAC
>NC_136979.1:23963326-23965537 GCF_032717465.1 Coenobita brevimanus
GCGGGACATGACCGAAGTCCTGAAAGGAACCTTGTGTGTCATGGAGCGTTCGATTATCATTATTATTTTTTCGATGCGTTCACCTGGCCCAAGACAGAAACTTAATTCGCTTATTGTAATTTTTAAAGACTACCTGTTCCAGTCGAAGGTAACATGGATGGGAGGAGAAAATTTATTATTAATCATTATGATGTGATTTTCCCTCGTTTGTCATCCATCTCTTTTGGCTGTTTCTCCTCAAACTTGTATTTAGCCTCTGATACCATTTCTGTGAAGATCTGGAGAATAAGAGGCTGACTGGGAGAGTGATTGTGAGTGAGGTGGAGGGGAGAAAGGGAGGGGTAGACGGAGGAACAGATGGAGGGATGATGTGGGGATGTAAATGACTGAGGATGATCTGAGTTGTACGGGAGGCAGTCTGATGACCGGAGACAAGGTGACATGGATGTAGCACAGTGATTCACAAACTGTGGGTCGCGAGAGGAATTTTGATGAGTCGCAGGGACATAAAATAGGCCTAAGGCTTTCAGTGTATTTTATTTACTTAATTGAAATTATAATTATCCTTATTACACTATTAGCATATTCATTATAACTATGATAGGCTGCATGCCGGTTACTTTCTGTGTGTGTGTGTGTGTGTGTGTTTACAGTATGTATTTGTGTGTATGTATGTGTATGTACTGTATGTATGTATGTGTCTGTGGGTATGTATGTGTATGTGTATATTGTGTGTGTGTGTGTGTGTGTGTGTGTGTGTAGAAAATTATTGCAGCAAGTCGGCTGTATGTTTGATTTTTTTTTACCCTGTGGGTCGCAGAGTCTTGAAATATTCCAAATATGGTCACACACTAAATAGTTTGACCCTAATGTGGCATATAGCTACATCTTGCAGGAGTAAGGCACCTGTCTGTACTAAGGTATTATTATTATTATTATTATTATTGTTATTATTGTTGTTGCTGGTAATAATCAGACTGATATAACATTACTGTACTTAGATTAGGTCGGCCCTTTCCCACTCAGATGGAAAGGAATACCTCACATATTACTTTGCTACAAGATGTCTCTCATAAAATGAGGAAGTTGGATAGAGGAAGAATGAATAAACTAGGAAAGACGTCGCCGTACGGAGAGGGTTAACGTAATAAGTCTTTCTGTGGCATGGGTTGTGTCTTGGTACTTAGGGGCGAGCGAGGATTATTGTTTGTGTTTTGGCATCGGGCTATGGCGGGAATCGTTTGAAAGTAGAATGGAATAATTAAACGAAACCAGGGAGACTGTACTAGATGTTTTCCAGAACGGTATACTGTAGTGTGTTAGTTGACTTTCACACACACACACACACACACACACACAGGACATTAAACTGAGCAGGGGGGCACAGCGACCGTCACGTACTGAAATTGTGTGACACAGAAAATCAACCCCGTCCGTCCTACCGCAAAAAGTCTCTCACACGCCTTCCTTATCTCGCCCTTTTCTCTTCCGTACTGCAGGAAGAGGATGTAAGGGCAGAAAGGGCATAAAAAGACTCATTCATCCCTGGGCCTCTCCTTTCCATATAAAGTGAGGGAGGAAAAAATCAGTTACGGAAAGGAAGTGTAGGTGATTTTTTGCAAGCCGAGAGTGTGGCTGTGTCGAGAAAGTGGCCTGGTGTTATTAGGCGGTTCTATGGTTATCCTTACGACGGAATTTTGTATTGAGTGTTCCCAGGGACTTTGCTGAGGGTGTATTGCAACGCTTATAGTATTTTTTACACCTTTTTGCCTGTTTTGCAAGATTAGAGGCATATTAGAGCTTTCTTATTGGTCTTTTTTTTCGTAGGCGACGGAAGTAAAACATCAGCGTCGCACTGTTACGTAAATGGAACGTTTGTCTTTGCAGAGGGGACAAGTTCCTCTGTTTCTGTTACTACATGTTTGATCTTGGCAACAGTAAAAACACGTTAATGTAATTGCATAAATTTTTCTTGGTCTGACATTGAATGTTTCATTTATAATTTATCATAACTTAGCACAGATACTTAAGGAGGCCTATGAACATTTTCCGAAAGTTAACGCCATAAAATTCAAATCCTCGTGCGTCAGGGGTTTATGGAGGGAAGGCCGAGATCAGAAACAACGGCTTCTCCCGTCAACCTTTGATTCTCTTTCACTCCAATCACGTGATTCTGGGAGGAAGAGATACGAAGAGACTGAAAGCTGGAGA
>NC_136979.1:23965637-23978137 GCF_032717465.1 Coenobita brevimanus
ACTGGGGACCCGGATGTAAATGTAAATGTGTTTCGTATCCTAGGGGAAGATAAGAGCCTAACAGAAATTTACTTTTTGACTTAATGATTCTTTTGCAGTCGACAGACATAAATTATAAGTTCTTCTTCCTGGTTTCCCTTTCACATTTGTTCCTGTCTTTCCATGTTTACTCTTTGTTTCCTCCTTTACATTGTCCTGCCTCTCCCCGTCATCACACACTACCCCTCCCTACCTTCCCTTTCACATTTTTTCCTGTTTTCCCACGATCACTCCTCCTGCCTTATCTGTCCACCTCCCTGCCTCCCCGCAACTCTCCTCGCGGACTCCCCCTTCCCAGTTCTGGTCTTTCCTTACACATCCCTTCATGCCTGTTCACTGCTCCCTGCTTTCTTCTACCGTGTCCCCCTCTTGCGCCCTTCCTTGTCCCTCTGCCACATTCCTCCCCCTTCACTTATGTTTCCTGTGTTTCCCTGTTTACCACTACCCAGGTTCCCCATCACTAACTTCCTTCCCATCCCCACCTTTTCTTTCACAACTTTTTTTTGTTTAACCATGGCTGCCTGCCTTACCATACCCGCAGCCATTCCCCTACCTGCCTTCCGTTATCCACCTCTCCCACCTGCACTTCCCAGATTTTTCTTTCACGTCTTTCATGTCATTCCCTGTAGACTCCATCTTGCATCTCCTACCCTTCTCCCCCACCGCCGCTCCTTCTACCCCCTTAACCTTCCCCCCCTCCACTCCCCTCACCCTCCCCCACTCTGTGATCGTCCCCTCCGCCATCGCTCCCACACTGCATGAGCGCCGCCTTGCAGACAGACTTTGCGCTTCAAACAAATGCAGGACGCGACGACAGGAACAAACACAATAATTACAGAAAAAAAGCGTGAACTGCACCGTAATGATCAGTCCAGCCCAAACCTTCAGCTTGCTGGGGTAATCCTCAACACCAGCCCCCTCCCGTACCCCATTTCCCCCACCACCCCCGCTTCCTCTGTCCACTGCCAAGCCTGACCGGTCACACACCCGTCTCATGGTTGTTGGTGAAGTTGGATGTTTTATACTGATGTGATGCTTTAAATGGCATCGGTCACAAATCCCTTTTTTCCTGTGGGTGTAGGGCTCATTTTCACAAATTTACTTATTAGCTAAGGAGTGTTGTAACATGTGTTGTAACATGTGCTGTAATAAGTGATCGATCACATAGGTCTGTTGGTGATCAGTGTAAATTTCGCCCAGTGTCACAAGCTGATCTATCAGCAAGAGAAGTGAATCTAATACATCCCTCCATATAACCAGTATATAATAACAATCTTTTCCAAGTTACTTCCTTCAAGGTGTAGAGTTCCAAGGCTGGACTGCTGTAGCCCAGAACATTAGTTTCATAGCAGATTACCAGCCTTTTGGTAACACTCCATGATTAAACGTCCTCGAGTTGCCCCTTGGAAATTAGGACGCAAGTGTGCTTGGTACAAGTGGCCCTACAAAAAGGTTGGCCATCCGAGGTGGAGGGTATGGAGGCCGTCCCATTTTTATTGAACCGCGAGCCACTGTGGAAACGAATCCCAGCATGTATATTGGCACTGGTGTAATTTATGGTAGATAATAGTTTCCCACCAGTTTTAAGTCAATAGAAAAAACAGTGATGTTCCTGAAAAGGTATAGGTTTCGTGGTTTATAATTAAGAACAAAATGATCACACGATCCATGAGGAGCAACGTTTTGTCCCTCTGATTTAGTGGTTCGGTAAAGCTATGACCATCTTGACTTCGGCGGTGACGGTACATACTGTAGGTTGATTCTGTCATCTGATGGCGTAGACCTCGATGGCCCAACAGCCACTGCAAATGCCCTTTCCTTTCAACTATAGAGAGAAAAAAGAAAAGGACAGACAGACAGACTTACACATATAGGCACTCATGCACGCGCGTGCACACGTCTGTGTGAGGATTTGGTTGGAGGCTGAGTGTTATGTGGAGATATTAGGGTTTGATATGCCATAGTAGTTGGGGGCGCTATCCATCCACTCACTCGATGTTGTGCTGCTCTCGGGTGCCTGCTCTTTCCTCTCTTCCTTCCTTCCTCTTCTATCTTCTTTTTCCTTCATTCATTCCTCTCCTTTCTGTCTACGGGTGACTTTACACTGGCTGACAAGCCAGATGGTTTCCTGTACACCAGAAAACCATTTCCTACGGTGAGTGGTAACCATATAACCAAATTATGGCGCCTGGTGGTTTAGTGGGTAATTAAGGCGCTCCAATCGGATTTAGCCGGTACAGGTTTATATCCAAGGGGTGGTTGAGGTTTATTGCTCACGTAATGCTATTCAGGGATAAGTGAAGCTGGTCACTCTCATCTAAAATGGCGGGACCAACTTGCCCAATCGCGGGCTCCTACGCTCTTCATGCTGCAACAAAGGATTGGATGATGATGGAAAGAAAGCTTTGCCAGTAATGTTTTTCAGTTATCATTCTATGTTTCTCACGTATCAGAAACAGTAGTATAATTACCCTACCAGGTTAATAGGAATTCATAGCGGTATATGAAAATGTCATGTATTGTAATAAAATGGTTAATGGAAGACTCGCGTTCGTTTACGTTGTAGTATGATCAGTCATGTTGGGTATATTAATTATGTATTGTAATAAAATGGTTAATGGAAGACTCGCGTTCGTTTACATTGTAGTTTGATCAGTCATGATGGGTATATTAACTTTCACGCCCCATTACCCCATCCCGGAACAGTACGTAAATGAAACGCCAGTATAAACACCAACAAGCCTTTTCTCGTACACTTGTTATTTACTGATTCCATCTGATGCCATCCCTGCTATCGTCGCACCTTGTAATCAGTCAGGTGAAAGGGATTTACGGTTAGGAGTTAAATAATTTGTTTTCATTACAAATCACCAGACCCATCCCATAATACGAATATTGTTATATTTCCTTTAGGGAATCTTTTTGGTTCACTTGCTTTACATCTGTTATATAGCTGCTATTAGATAAAGAACGGTGTGTGTGTGTGTGTGTGTGTGTATAGCTGTCTTGTGAGCGAGTACTGTATTTGCAGTTATATCGACACGTTTTTGTGTATATAGGCCTATGGAGCTTTGGTGTTAAACTATCAAGACGGGTGTTTCATAGCGCCTTTCTTTTACCTGACTTTTTGTTGTAGCTGCTTTCCCTACACACACTAACAATTTTTTTTCCATTTCTCTCTCTCTCTCTCTCTCTCTCTCTGGTACATTGGATATAAAATATACAATACCGTATTTGTTATAAGATTTATGCAAGTAAATCAGTTTCTGACATACGGAGGATTAAATAGATTATATCCAACAGGAATTACATGACATTGTCCTGTGATCGGTTTCTGTATTTTATATTAAGCAGCTCATTTAACATATTTACTATGCGATGCAACTTCAATCAGGAATTTTTTGTCTGTAAAGGATACGTTTACATTAATAAAACTTACGGTATGATAAGATTAACAGTTGGGTGTGGTTGATGAAGGTGTTTTAGTGAGACGGTGGCAGTAAGAGGAGGACATCATCACACAGCGGGAATAAACCTTGATATTGCAAATGATGGCCAACGTGAGGGCGGCGTTGTGCGTGAGGGAGGCAGCATCACCGCCACACCAATAGTCCGTCACACCACCGCCAGCACTGCAGCAACACACTACAGTAGTCTTCAGAGCCTCCTGTAGCAACCTCGCTGCATGTTCCCACTTAAAAAAAAATATTAAGAAGAGGAACTATTTAGTCGTTTGGTAGTGGGAGATTCCTTCAGTTGAATATACTGTCTTAACGTTATAAAATTATTTATTAATTTTAATATCATCATAGGGTTGGTCAGAAAGAACTTGATATGTTGTAGCGCTTTGACCAAAATATTGAACCATAAGGCATTCCTTTAGACAATTATCCCTGGCATGAAATCCGTCCATTTACACCAACCCTTCATTTCTGTCCTGTCAGTCAGGATTGTCCACTGCAGAATAACCCCTACTGTTGACTGTGTCTTAGCTTCTCTTTTTAACTTCCTAGGAACTCCATCCATGACTTTTCTGGGATCCTATGTGTCAGTAGTCCTATGTGTTATCGCTACTCCACCATTTTGAGCCCCTGGCCTACTTCACTTGGCCATACTTTAGTAAACTTACGAAGCTATCTAGCACCGTTTCTTTTGCGATTTAGTATTTTCTTGCATGTCTTTTATGTCTTTAAGAGGTGGAGCTTGTTTGCTATCGGAGAGTGCAAAAGAGCACTAAGTCTTTCAGTAAGGTCATATTTTATCCTGAGTTGTTATGTTGCATCCATAATTCATAGAATATCTGTTAATTCTTGCATTATAGAATTAAACAAAATGAGCGAGAGTGTATAACCAGTTGGGTGCTACGCGTCCGCCGTGATGGAAGAGGGATACAGTCAGACTGTTCATAAGAGCAGTGACTACAAAAACGAAAGAGAAGAGATGAAGTTGCAGCAGTGTGATGAAGAGAGAGATTAAAAGGAGTTAGTAAGAGGAGCCGAGTTGATCAAAAGAAAAGCCTTTGACTCATCCCTGTATAGAAGAGCTGTGTGTGACGAGCCCTACTCGTGCGCGCGTGCGCAAGTAGGACTCCTCTCACTCACACACACACACACACACACACACACACGCACACACGAGTTGTACGGTACATCGGCAGATAAAACCATTGTGCAGGATCAACAGCTACTTGGGGGTAAAGAGCACACGGAGTCTGCTTAGCACACCTTTTCTCTTGGAAGTAGATTTTGCAAGAGAGGTAATAGGTTGCGGGAGAATTAAACCTCAAGGATAATGAGAAAAGATGGGGGATTGAGTTGTATATCGCTGAATATTAAAGGAAACGCTTGACAATTACAGTATGACCATTGCTTTAAGTATAACTTGACGATCTAGTGTGAAGAATTTTTCAACAACTATATTATGTCTTTTGAAGAGTGTGTATGCTTTAGCGACAGCTCTTCTTAGCCTTTGCTTAGAATAGGGATGCATATTCAGTTGTTATAATTCCTCGTACGATGTATGTCTTAATCTGTGCATGATTTTTGTCATCCTTCACTGTACTCTCAAGTTTTGTGTGTGTGTGTGTGTGTGTGTGTGTGTGTGTGTGTGTGTGTGTGTGTGTGTGTGTGTGTGTGTGTGTGTGTTATTCACCGGGTCGGTCAGGATCACTTGATGGTCGTGATGATCAGGTTTTACCCTCCCGGAAGGGAGCTGAGAGCTCATATAGTCCGATCTAAGGGCAAGGCTGTGACCTTCACACACGCACACACCCATCCCCTTGCTCCAGGGGGACAGTAACCACCCACTTCGTCAGTGAAACTTTTCGCAACCTGAGCGAGGTGCGAACTCCCGTCCACCAGTTGGCCAGCGGGAACGTTACCACTGTGTGTGTGTGTGTGTGTGTGTGTGTGTGTAAAGGTAACAAAATTCAGTACTCTTATGTGTCAACGTGTTACGGGATATTACAAGAAGATAATTTACTTTCCCCTGCTTATAGTTGAAGGCTTCCTCCATCAGTCGGATTTAATTGTTCTCAGCAGCATCCAGACTGTGTTTGCTTGGGTTCAAATGATTTGTTACAGTAACCCCTGAGACGCTGAGTCCTGTAGCACGCCTCTTGTAACATTTTATAAGTTTGATCTTTTTCATTACAACTCTTCCCTACATTTAATAATTCAGTTATCTATCCTTCTGAAGACAGACGCCACCAACACCGCGTGCCCTTGGTGTCAGGAGTCAATGGTGCGGGACGTTATCAAGCGCCTTTTGAAAATCGTGATAGGACGTGCAGTGGATTTGGTCTTGTATATTCATTAGCGGCGAATAAAGATCCAGCAGATTAGTAAGGCAAGATCTGTTATTCCGAAAACCATATTGTTATTGTTTGTTATTTATCTGTTTATCTCTCTCTCTCTCTATCTGTCTGTTTAATTATCTGTCTATCTGTCTTTATCTATCTATATCTATATCTGTCTGTCTGTATGTAATATATAGTATGAAAATATTTATCAAAGAGAGGGAGAGAGAGAGAGAGAGAGAGGGGGGTAAAGATAAATAGGAATAGGTACATACTTGCATACAGAGAGAGAGAGACTAAGACAGACAGACAGACAGACAGAGACAAAAACAGAGACAGAGAAACAGAGACGAACAGACAGACAGACAAAAACAGAAAACCGATAGTGGCAGAGACAGGATGGGAAGCACATTATTTCGGAAAAGTACAAAAACGATATAATTGTATGTTCTGGTTGGGATCAAATGGAGAGAGAGAGAGAAGGGGGGGGGTTAGTTTTGTTAAGAATTTGTCAAAGTTTATTTCAGAAAGTGTGTGTGTGTGTGTGTGTGTGTGTGTAAACAAGATTAGATCCTGTATGTTGCAAGGGGAGCCTGGTTAGCCCAGATCAGGTCCGGAATGAGGGAGGCAGGGACAGCGAAGGAAGAAATAACAATGGTTTACTTGCGTTCTGGATGCTGTCACGAGTTTTACAAAGAGAGAGAGAGAGAGAGGGACAGTGTGTGTGAGATGAGGCGAAAATGAATGCATATGTAATTATCAGAACAGGTAAATAGTGATGATGTTAAGAACTCCACATTCTGTGGAGTTATTAATATTATATATATATATATATATATATATATATATATATATATATATATATATATATATATATATATATATATATATTAGCGTGAGGGAGAGATCTGGAGGCTTGGCCTTCCAAGACCGTTCCAGATAGAGACTTGAAATTTTCAGGAGTGATGTATCCTGGTTGCAGGCTTCTTTTGGCACTTTTTTTTTTTTTTTAAGGACTAGCGCCCTTTATGTCATTTTTTGAACCTCGCAGCAAAAACCACTGAATCGATTGCTTTCCAATTGTTCCACTGTGTAGTCGTCAGTATATATTAGTGCACCTGGGTATTGCTACTTATTGATACTGAGATCCAGCAGTACAGAGGTGTATGGTATGTAGGACTACTGGGCCCCCGGAGCTGGCTGTGAACCTATCCCCAGAGTCGGACACATAAAATAAAAAAAAAATGAGATATTGAGGCAAATCAAAATGGCCATCTCATGCTTGAAAATGCTAAATTGGAAAGTATTTGGTCGATTTTGGCCAAACTCGGTAGAAATGTAGTGAGCCATGAGTGAACATGATTTGCATAGTATGAATGACGTTGACCTAGATCGCAAGGTCACAGGTAATAATCCGTAAAATAATTTTAGTCATTCCAAAAGTCCCTTAATATTAGGTCTACAATGATGGTAATAGTATTTGCAGAATCCTATGAGTGTCTGTTGTTTAAGATTTCATAACAGCAGTTATGACAGCTCAATATTTTTTTGCTCTATTTGACGATTTTTGGACCTGCCATCAAAATACTGTGTATATTTCAAAGACTGTACACCATATCGGATGTACGAGTGGGGATTTTTTTTTTCCATTCTAATTTGAAATGTGGCATTATCATCTGGAATGTGGAGTTCTCTGAATATTGCTGTAGCAGTTTCAGAATTCTAGTTTAATTTGTTATGCTACTATTCTAAGGTAATCATATGCTCTCATTTCTCTGTCTTTAGGTTGTGGCAAGGTAACAGCAGCTGAAAATAAAAAGTATTTCTTTTACAACGTCATTGATTGTTTAACACATCTCTTTTCCAGTTTATTTCTCCATATGGTATGTTACGTTAATATTCTCTTATTTAGTTTTATGACACCTTTACTGATAACATACGAGGTAATGAAGGTGTAGTAACTATTGAACATAAATCACTATGGTATGGTAGGGAATGGCCTAAACGCACAAGAATAAGTGCCTAGAATTACAGTGCTGATCATGACTCCTCAGCCGTTGAAACCCTAACATTGACAGTACCCCGTGTTTGGTCCTTGGCTACAGTTGATGGTTTATTGCTACATCGCCTCGCACAACTCTGATCGCCTGATAGTGATCGTTTAGAGTAGGATTCACCCTCTTCAGCGCGATAGCCTCTTTTGTATTTCTATCGCAGTCGAATTTATCCAGCGTAGGAGGAACCCCTTGTGGTGGATGGGTTAAGTGAACATTGAACCTAAGTTGGAGAGACTTTTCAGTAATACCCAAGAACGTGACCTAAGATTCATACACAGACTTAACGAACAGTTCTGTCGTAACCATGATTTGTTTTTCCACGAAGGACAAGGAGAGAAGAGCAAAGAAGCTTTCCCAAAGGAACGAATCTTGATCTTCATTTCTTTTGTTAAGCTTTCTTAGGAAGGGGCAATTTTGCAGACTTGTATCATGATGTGGCAGTGTCGTACTGCCAGGAGATCATGGGCTTCCGACTGTAGTGGGGCAGGGAGGAGGGTGCTGGTGAACGTGACCACTTACCCCGCTGTATTAGTCTGTATTCTTATGGGGTTACCAGTCTTTCCACCACCACTCACGTCCCAGATGATTTCAGTATAGGTCACATTAATACTTTTGAATATTATATTGTACGTAAATACTCAGTTAAGTAGCTCATTATAGTGGCCGGCTTGCCGAGGCGTGATATAAACCTTTGTACATTTATCTGGATACAGCCAGTCGCGTTTATTCACCGGGGGAGATACGTTTCAGTATGGAATTAGGCGGATGCGTATGGGCAGGTGTGGAATGGAGTCATGGCCGAGTGTAGTTTTAATCTGGAATGGACTATAATCGGCGGCGTTCTGGACATTGGCATTTCTTTAGCTCGTGTGTGGTTATTTTGCAAGGGATTAAGGGCCACTTAATGTACGTCTTGATGTTTTCTATGGGATGGTCTTGGTGGGTGCCCGTAATTCCTCCTTTACGGCCTCCCGGACACCTGCGCTAAGTACTTACGACGGTTCCAGTTATCATATATTTTTTACCACTTCGAGATGCTTAATCCCCTCAGCCGGAGGACACTTTTTTCGTTTCATATTTACTAGCTACCACCTGGCGATTATGAGCTAGGTTAGGAGGGATCTCTGGTTGTGAAATGGTCAAGGAAGGCTATATTTAACTCCCTTGATTCGAAAAGTCTGTCTGAAGCAGAATTTAATCGTCAGGTGGCAGCACGAGCAGAATGCAAAATAGATCATGGGACTGGTGTTACCGTCCCTCCTGATGTCGACTGTGGGACGGCCCGGCTGGGTGCCTGTAATTCCTCCTTTACGGCCTCACGGACACCTGCGCCGCTACTCAGCACGGGTCGATTTTTTTTTTTTTTTTTTTTCCCTAATATACCAGTATACTGTACAGCTTGGATTATGCGGAATTTCTTCAACCCGATGACGTATTTTTGTAGTTTTTCTTTGTACTGCCAACCGATTTTATTGAACATAGGCATTTTTTCATCCTGGCTGAGGGACAGCCTGACTGGTTGCGTATAATGCCTCCTTTTCGGCCTCACCGACACCTGCGCTGCTCCTCAACGCGGATTGCCACGAGATTTTTATTTTTCTTACATCCACAGTTATGATATGTTCAAAGTGCGCCACTTCCCTTTCTCGTTACAAAGATGTGTCCCCAGCAGGGCTCTTGTTTGGCGAGCCACAGCTCGCAAATGCGAGTTTTTTTTTTTCCCCTTCGGTGAACAAATTTTTCATGGAAGTCGCCTTTTGGCGAGGAGAAAATACATCCACTTCAAAACCCAGTAAACTGCAAAATAAGCAAATCTCAAAGCACATTGTGATCGATTATTAAGTCTTTAATTGTTGCCATTGTCAATATTTAAAACCTCATTATATGATTCTAATCATCACATTGTGTAAATAAGTAAATACATTTATTGCTCTTAAAATATTTCGCCTGGTAGTCAGTTTGGCTACTAAAAATTTATTTGGCTTGTAAATCTGAAACCTTAGGAGCCAAATGGCTGGCAACCATCGGCAGTTAGCAAGAGCCGTGCCCAGGGTAAATCAGCTAATCTGGTGGCTGCAGGAATTAAATAAGGAGACATGATGGTACAGAATGGGTTAGTAGACATTACTGTATTTTTAGCGACTGCATCACGAGATCTCCCCTAATCTGTATTAAAAAAAAAAAAAAAAAAAAAAAAATCTGGCAGCAATAATGAACTAAAACCAAAATTCCCCAGGGATGAGGCAACAACCCGCTATGGGTAGATTTTTTTCATCCCTGAGACCCTGGTCTTTTACTCATAATCCCTGAATTTTATATCCTAACTTAATTTAGATAAAGTCATTACCTAACAACCTATAAAAAAAGTTTGTAGGTTAAGACGTTTAGTAGGTACGTCCCTAACAGACGGAGCGAGAGAGAGAGAGAATCACATTGAAGAAGGGCTGCATATGCATCTTCCTTCATCATCGTTATACTCCGTTGTTGGTGCTGCACCATTAGCCTCTTTACTAGAATGACATTTTTTTTTTTATGTAGTTCTTACTCCCGCCAGATGTTTTTATTTAGCTTAGGTGAGACCTTTGTCAGTGGAGTTAGAAATTAGCCGCCTTAGTACGCAGATTTTTATTTATTTATTTATTTTTTTTTTTTTCATAATTTATTTCTGCTACATCTAGACGATTATATTCAGGTTAGGGGAGACTTCCCACACTGAAGTGGTTGACTTTGAAGTGCTGCCGTAGACGAGCAACCCCTTCAGCTCGAGGATGTACTCTTTCATTATAATTATTCCTGTTACATCCAGATGATAGTGCTCAGCTTAGGAAGTCTCTTGTACGGTACTAAAGGAATTACTGAAGGCTGTATCTAACCTCTGTGTTTGGAAGATCTCTCCCAAGCTAAATAATATCGCCTGAAGGTAACAAGAATATGTTGGGAAATACGTCATCGCAGTGAAGTGATTGAAGTACTTTTTTTTTTTTTTCCCATTTTACGACATATGTTTTTCCAGTGTATTGGCAGACTGGAAATGACTGTGGCATCTGCGTGTCACCTGGCTACCTATCACCTGTGCAACCCCACCACCAGTGTTACCCCACCACCCTTGTTACTGTGTTACCTGGCCATCCCACTACCTGTTACCTGGTCAGATTATTTGTTTGGTGGCTTCTGTTAAAATAATCACTGGTCAGGCATTTCATTTCTGGGTCACTATGTTATGCGTCACACTCTGGCCATGGCTAAATCAGCATATTAACTCCTTCAGCACGAGGCCGTGTTTGTGTGTGTGTGTGTGTGTGTGTGTATATATAGGCTATATATATATATATATATATATATATATATATATATATATATATATATATATATATATATATTATTCTTGAGGTGGCTGTGATCAGGCTTTTCGAACTGGAAGAGTGAGCTGCAAACTTTATCAACCCCACCATTATTTGTTGCTTATCCTAAACTAAACAAGAGGAAGCATTCAGAAAGTACAACAGTCTCTCTCCCCTTGTGACCTTAACTTTCGACCGATTGCTCTCATAATCGAATTACCTCATCCTTGCCTGATCTTTACGCCTTCCACAAATATTGATTGAAATCGAATCAGAACTGTTTGAGTTGTTTTGCCCTGTGATCTTGAGCTTTTCCGTATTCTCAAAATCTAATCTCCTCATCCTTCTCTGATCCTAAACATTTCGACCATGTTTGGCTTAAACTGTATTAAAGCTCTTTAGGTTATCCTGTTCACAGACTAATAGATACACACACACACACACACACACACACACACACACACACACACACACACACACACACACACACGCACACGCGCACACACACACACACACACACACACACACACACACACACACACACACACACACACACACACACCAAGCGATACAATGCACGTCCGCATTCTGCTTACGGGTGTAATGAAATCGTCTGGTGGTAGAATTAATTATAAATAAAGACGCCCTCTGATACAGGGAGTTAATCGGAGGGGAATCTCGCCTATAATCCTTTCAGTATTTTCGACGTTAATGCCTCAGACTCTTTAACCTTAAGTCATGATAGCGATTATGCCGCTGAGCTCACTCCACAACTGACCGCTTCCAGTCGTTTATATACTTTAGTGTTAAAGACGACATTGTTGTCGCCCGGAATGATGAGTATGCAGCCCAGGCCAAACCTGCCTTACTTTCACCCCTTCAAACGGTGAAACAGCGGAGGATGAGTTAACATCTTACGTGTCGACAGGATGTGGTGAATATAACGTAAGCCGAAACTACTATAAGAGAACGACACCAAAGGCAGAATAGCTACTCGGTTTGCTCAGCGTTGGCGAAACGCTGAATAAACTGAGCCCACACCGTGCACTTGGTGTCTACCTCTCCAAACAGCATCGTAATCATTTATGGTCGGGAAAAAAAAAAAAAAAAAATGTATTCCAGCTAGCGCTAAAGAGTATTGTTATGCCGTCAGAAGTGAGTCACAGAACTTGAGAATTTTAATATTATCACCATTAACACTCTCATGGTTGGAACAAGTCTAGCATTCTGTTCTGGCGATCACCAGACCTCCTCTGGTTCATAACG
>NC_136979.1:23988137-24068137 GCF_032717465.1 Coenobita brevimanus
AATTAAGAGTTCACCAGTATATTCTGTTGTCATTAGGGTTCTTAAGTAGTTTTGATGCTTGCTTTTGAAGAAAGTTTGATTTAGCTAGGTTTAATACAGCTTTTGCATGATTTCTAGCAATTATAAATTGAGAGAGTGATTCGTATGTTTTTGATCTTAAGTAAGAGTTATATGCTAATGACTTTTGGGCTGTTGCTCTGGCACAGTTGCCATCAAACCATTTTGGAGAGTTTGATCTTTTAGTGAACTGTTGACTTAGTATGAATAAATCCATACTAGCTAGTATTAAGTCGCAAATGTGGGACTCGGTAGAATTGGAATCACTAGAGAAGAAAGACTGCCATGGAATGTCAGCAAGATAATTTCTATATCCATCTCAGTTTTATTATATATATATATATATATATATATATATATATATATATATATATATATATATGGGGGAGAACGTCTACCTACGGGTGACTTTAGACTCCCTCTTCTGTCTTTCTTTCCTTCATTCATTCCTCTTCCTTCTGCCTACAGGTGACGCTACAAAGAATGACAACCCAAATGGTTTCCTCTACACCACGAAACGATTTACAGTGCTGGAAGTAACCATATAACCAAATTATGGCACCTGGTGGTTTAGTGAGTAATTACGGAGCTCGAATCGGATTGAACCGGTGCAGGTTTATATCTAAGGGGTGGTTGGGGTTTATTGCTCACGTAATGCCACTCAGGGATGAGTGAGGCTGGTCACTCTCATCTTAAAATGGCAGGACCAACCTGCCTAACCTCTGCCTCCTACGCTTCGCATGGGGTGACATAGGATTGGATAATAGATCTTTATATATATATATAGATAGATAGATAGATATAGATATATATAGATATATATATATAGAGAGAGATAGAGAGATAGATAGATATAGATATATATAGATAGATAGATAGATAGATAGATAGATATAGATATATATATAGATATATATATATAGATATATATATATATATAGATATTTTTTTTTATGCGAGGAAGAAGGAACCAAAGGCCATGAGCCCGCAGTAACAGTTCCCTCCAAGAGAAAAACAAAATACAATAGAGAGCCAAATTCAAGATCCGATCATTTTGAGATGCCTGGACACACTACGTTTGAAAGACTGGAGATCATAGGCAGTAGGAAATACAGACAGAGGGAGACAGTTCCAGAGCTGACCTGTTGCATAAATGAAAGACTGGGAGTAACGGTTAACTCTTGCATTAGAGAGTTGGACAGAAAAGGGATGAGAGTTTGCTGCCAGACGGGTGCTACGCGCCCGTCGTAGAGGTGGAGGAATGTATATATATATATATATATATATATATATATATATATATAGATAGATAGATAGATAGATAGATAGATAGATATAGATAGATAGATAGATAGATATAGATAGATAGATATAGATAGATAGATAGATAGATAGATATACATATATATATGTATGTATTTATACACATCTGTATATATACTTAATAGATAAATGGATAGATAGATGGATCCGTAATACTGTAGAGGGATCTTGAAACTCTTGCATCTAATCATACTGCACTGCATTATGCCATATGCGTGATGAAGAAACCAAATGTAAACTCTGGCGGCAAACCCTTTATCACACACGTTGGTATTATGTAATTCAGAGTTTACATTTACTTTCTATTTTGACACATTCCTTTTGTTGGTAGGCATATTAATTGTCTAAACTAAAAGTGGCAGTAGTGACATCAAGGAGTCTGCTGACTGGTAATCCATGAATATAGGTTCCTTATGCTTCATGTGATACGTGAACAGACTAGTTGCCGTTTCGAACTTTCGTCTGTTTAAAGAAGTAGTCATTTGACAATAAATGTCAGTGTGTTGGGGTGAGGTCGACGGGAGTGTGTTGGAAAGTTGTATCATGGAGGACCATGTAGCAGAAGAGTCCCCTTCCACTGTGTTATAGACTTGGCGGTGGCGGGGAGGGCACTAGCCTCCCTGAGCCTCTTGTGTCGGGATCACAACCAATGGTAGTTGTTTCTGGAAGACTGCCCATACCGTTATTAATACTAGAATGAAAAAGCGGACATAATAGGTGTATAAAAAGGATAGATGTCACAGGAAGAAAGAACGGTAAGTTACTGGTAAAAAACGGCATGTGTGTGTGTTTGGATGAGGAATTATTATTTCCTTATGATTGGTTCTGTGATGCACGTTATATATATATATATATATATATATATATATATATATATATATATATATATATCGCATAGACATTGCTGCTATGCAGTTTTTACTAATACCGGTATGCTAGTGAATGTGTGTTCATACGTGTACGAGTGTGCTCGTACGTTTGTGTATGTGTGTGTGTGTGTCGAGGGGAGGGTGTAAGGAGGTGCGTGCGCGCACAAATATTATGACTTCGTACCCAAGGGGGCTTTGACGTCGCTCGGAGCCAAGTGACGGCATCTGTGTGTCTGACAACTGACCTCTGGGCTCACCGGAAGGATCTCCTGCCTGGAAAGTGCTCGTAAATATAATGCCTGGAGAGAGTGACTCCCGCTAACTGAACCTCAAAAAAACCACTTCGCCATTTTGCTCCTAATTCTCGAACAAAAGAAGGTAGGTTTGATGGTCTGATAGTACACGGGCGGGAATTAAAGGTCTTGAGAAACGATATATCACTGTTGATCTGTACAATTTGCTGACAGCTTTACTACGTTGTCTGTGTGGTCTAGTACTGCAAGTCGCTTTTCACCATTTATTGCATATTAAACCCAGGTGCGTGACGGTATTAAGGGTTCGTGACGTGAAGTATGGGTTCATTTCTGGTTACCTAAATATAATGGCCTGCGTAACGAGGAACGAACAGTTTAATGCTGGTAACATATTATAGATGTACTTAGGAAGTCATGCACACATTGCACGCTGTTCATGTTAACACACAACGACCAACACCACATAACCTCTACCTCTTTTGTTGTCGTATACTCGTTGGCTTGGGAGATTTCAAGACACATCTTCCTCAGCGGTTTATTTTATGCATTACACCCTAACCCTTCCAATACTATTTTTTTTAAATTTCTCTCCAGACGATTCTGTTTAACTTTGGAAGGGGTTTATGACGACTAAATTTAACCCTTCCAGTTCGGAAAGCCTCCCGGTTGAATCTTATTCTGTAGGGATTGAAATATTGAGCACATCCTCGGTCAGAAAGAGTTAATGCTCTTTTATGTTATGATGTAAACTGAGTCGAAATTTAAAATATGTAAGTACAAACAAAAGAATATTCAGGTAGAGCCGAGAAATGAAACTGCTAAGAAAGAGGTACAAGAATCTTGATTTTTAGTGTAATAGAAACGTTATCGGTACAGCATTTCTTGTGAGATATTCAGTGGGGTTTTGATGAAATATGTACGAAGTACTATACAAGTTATTGATCTGGACCTGTGGCCACCGTTAACTTAAAAAAAAAAAAAAATCTTTCTAGTCCAAACCGGGTATGAAGAAAAACTTTAACCTTTTTTTCGTGTGATAGGCTTTTCTGATATGAGTGAAATAGCAGGCCAGAATTAAGAATCAAGTTGGCTTTCACAGACCAAAGTTTACACAAAATAAAACTGTTACGAGAGTCGGCAACCTGTGCGCCAGTATAGGGGATGGCAGTGCCCTGGATGGTTAACGCTTTCATGGTGGGGACAACTTTAATATTGAATTCCATCTGACGCCTGACGTATATTTGGCGAAGAGTGAGTGTTTGGACCGTAAGACTGGTACTACTGGTGCCACTAACCCCTTCATGGTCGTGACAGCTTTAATTCCTCATTACAGCAAACGCCGGACGATTTCTACAGCTGAGTGAGTAATAGACAGTCACAACCTACGCACTCCCTGCTGAAACGCACACACACACACACACACACACACACACACACACACACACACACACACACACACACACACACACACACACATCCTGCATCTCATTTCTTTCCCCTTCACCCACCCCCTCGTCGCTGTCACCCACCGTCAGTCCACCATCTGAAGCCAAGCGATGCGCCCTTAGTGTCAGCCCTGATATCCGCTCATGCCATCTTGCTCTCTAATTGTCCTGACTCCGTGTGGTGGTACAGGATGAGAGAGAGAGAGAGAGAGAGATACACTTACATAATAAAACAGCTGCACAGACAACGCAGTCTTTATGGTCCTCACATGACGATACAGCGTTAGCAGAAACACTTACCTGTCAAATTATGCAAGTTTAAGAGTAGGACAGACAGACAGAGAAAAGAGACAGACAGACATCGTGTGCGTATATCTGAATGTATGTGTATATTTGTGTATGTGCGCGCGCATGCTTTATGGTCACACAGGTGAATGAAATAATCTGGCTGTGGCTAGGATGAATCTGGTGGTGGCAAGAATGAAATAATACAGAGGTCATCGGCTTGAAGAGGATGTTAAAGAATATTACCAACCTTTAGACATGCGAGCGCTCTCCACAATGCTGAAGAGTCGGTGGTAATCGTAAATCTAAAAAAAAAAAAAGTCACCATACTGAAGGGTTTAAACAAACATCCGGTAGTGTCGTTGATGTCGGGTGGATATTAACATCCTCCCCCACCCCTTCATCAAGACTAGTTCGCAGTACGGATTGTTTTCACCCGACCACAAGTTACAGCCTACAGGACACTCTCACTCCACCCAACCCGTCATTACCAGCTTGGCGTAGTGTTGGCAGAGGCCTGACCTAAATGGGGAAAGTCGTGGTGAATGTTAGTTGATTTCTGCGATATTTCCCGGTGCAACTGATAACCTCTATTCATCGTGTAGTTTGCGGGTTGGAGGGTGCTCGTGTATGGTCTCTGTTGTTTGCCTGATGGTGTGCTTTCGCCGGTGATTGTCTCAAATGTCATGAATTAAGGAACCCGCGGTTGTGGCTTTGTCTCGTTGTTAAGATGTTACATAAGACCTGGTTGCTGGGTGGTCTGTCTATCTGGGCCACACCCTCCCTCCCTTCCTCCCATCCCCAGGCTTCCCTCCTCGTCAGGTGGTTACAGGAATGCTCAGTTATTTAGAAGGACGTGATTTCAGTCCCAGGATAGGGCAGGGAATGGTCTGATAATTAAAATTTTGTAATAATAACTTTACTGATATTGCATCATAAAAACCGCCGCTCCCCTTTTCCTGCCAGTTTTAACTGGCGGGTTTGGAAGCGGGGGGGAGCCTTCTTGCTTTATTAACCTTATCCTTCAGCATGTAGTATTAGACCTCTAATACATAGTCTACTCTGAAACAAACAGCCTCGAAAGGACCATAAGGTCTGTTGCTGTTTGCTTTCCTTTGTACTCCTTTGTACACCATCACACTTACTCCGAACGAAACAGCCCAAGCATGTACTCAGTGTGGACGGTGGGTGTAAATGTTGAAGACGTAATATGTGAAGATCTGTGGCACGCCGGGCGACTGCCAGGCCTCAGGGAACGGATTATCAGATATGTGCCCCGAGTCGGCCCCAAAACACAATACACTGCCTCTTCTCATCACCATCCCTTCTCTTCGCAAACGCATACACTACCTACGTGTATTCTTCCTCGTTCCTCTCCTTCCATGCTTAGCCATCTCTACCCTTTCCCTTCCCTGTCCCATACCCTATCTCTTCTCAGCCCATCCCATCCCCTCACAATCCCACACCCTATCTCTTATTATCCCGTCCCTTGCCTTCACCATCCCATACCCTTTCTCTTCTCATCCCATCCCTTCCCTTCACTATCCCATACCCTATCTCTTTTCATCCATCCTTTCGCTTCACTATCCCATACATTACCTCCTTTCTTCCTTTTCCAGTCACTACCCCATACACTACCTCTTTACATCCCATCCCTTCCCTTCCCATTCCCGAACACTACCACCTCTCATCCCGTTCATTCCCCTTCACTGTCCCATACATTACCTCTTCTCATCCCTCCCATGCCATTCCCCTTCCTTTACTACCCCATTCATTACCCCTTCTCATTCCATCCCTTCGTAATATGTATTCATCTAATTGTGAACATAGGCAAGGAAGTCCGTTTCAGAGCTCATGGTAATTCACCAACAGATTAATTAAGGACACCATACACAATTAGACGACACCACTGGAATACTAATAACCTATCCCCCTATCCCCTTGATTAATATTTTAGAGATATTACTGGAATGGGGTGGTGGTATTCGTGTGTGTGTGTGTGTGTGTGTGTGTGTGTGTGTGTGTGTGTGTGTTTGCTCGTCCGTAAGCCATACGGAAGACTACTGAAAAATTGTCCTAACGAAATTCAAGTCCTCAGAATAATTCCTGCAACAGCCGGGGCTCGAGCTCCTAATTCCATTTCTTAATACCCCCGACCAGCACACCAGCCCATCTCTTGCTTCCTCGCACGCTCCCACTTCTTCCCTTATTACTTTCACCGTCCCATTCTCCACTTCCTTACTCATCACCCCATCAACAGCCACTCCGCTTTGCCTCCCCTTTGTGCCTTCGTTCCTATGATTCCATTCCCATCCAATTCATCCACTTGTCACCAAGGACCAGTTACTGTCACCTTCCCCATTTGCCGTTCCTTCTACACCCACATTATGTCAGCGTCACACCATCGTCTGTTCCCTCTTTTCACCTCTCAGCGTCGTTCCATCTCTTCTTACCATTTCCATCACCCTTCGTCTCGCTCCATCATACCTTGCGTGGCATTTGCTTCCACACATCATCCTGCTTCATCTACAATTACCATTGCTCTGTCAACACTCCTTTCCTTCCATATCATCCCTTCAGTATGGTGTGTTTCCTGCCTTCATCAATCCCTTTTCCTTCTCCATTTCCTCATATACCTTCTACATTATAACCACATACCATCATGTATTCTCTGCCATCTCCACTTCCTGTGTTCACATTTCTAGTCATACCCACAACCATCTCCCTCTCCTCATCCACCAGCCCTCCCCACCCATCAAACTCCGACCCACCTGCGACCCACTCAGAGACAGAAAAACTCGGCTGTCGTGGCATCACGCCGTCTCAGCCCAATAAGTTATCTGCCTATCTGTCTATAGCCCGACGCCCTAATCCCGCAAAGGGTGGCCGCAGACAAAACGCCTCCGAGTCGCTCTGTCACCCACCATTTGACTGCCCTTCCCCCAGCTCACGCCTCCCTCCCTCATATACCTCTCAATTCCATCCCTCTACCTCATCCTCGGTCTTCCCTTCTCTCTCCCTTCCTCCACATCACTGACATATCCCCTCTTAGTCAGTCTTTCATTCGCCATTCTCTCCGCATGTCCAAACCACCTCAGTGTATTTCTCCTAATTTTCTCAACCACATCCACAGCCACCCCACAGCGTTCCTTCACTTCATTCGTCAACCAATAACTTATGCTAGACATTTATTGTTATTTGGATTTATGATAGTGCTTTATATTTTTATTCTGGTATTAATTAATGTAATTCATCATCTTTTTTTTTCATTCTGCCCCTGTTGCCTATTTTAGAATGTAGTGGGTGGGATCCAGAAATAGGGACAGGCTAAAAGACAGGAGAGCTGTCGAAAGTGTGTCCATGAAAACAGGCCATATATCCATTCACTCTTTACTAAAACCTTCGAATATATCGGTTTCGCTCATCAGGCAAACAACTACTCTCTGAATGTCATTCAGATAACGACTTTAGGCCAACATTTCTGTAGGTATTAAGAATAAATAAGTGGCAGTCATAATGAAGGGTTGTGGTAACCTAGATTATTTTCATCGTTACCAGAGGTGGAAAAAAAAGTAGCTTTAGTACTGATAAAGAGAAAAATGTCTTCATCTTAGCGTACGGTTATAGTCGCCCTGCAAATATTGTACGTTAGTTAATGATGTAGTCAAATACCAAGATGATGCGTAAACCATCCGCTAGTCTGCACCGTGTAATGGTAAAATGATGAAGCTGCTCCCCCACCACCCCATCCCGGCCCAGACCAAACACTGATGGCCCGAGAACTTTCACATCCCGGCCCCCACCTCTCTCAACCCGGGGCTTTCTTTTTGCCTCCGGAGATAAAGTCAATACTCTAAAAACCCGGGACCTTTTTGTCGTTGTCCTCCGTCAGCGGGCACGGAGGTCAGAATTGTATACCCGCAATTATACGGTTATTATATCTGCGGCGGTCACGACCAGGGAGACGAGGGGCAAAACATTTAATAACGCCCGAGAAGTGGGAGATAATTGGCGTCTCATTACTGCCGTTTGAGTTCCATGAACGTGCGTAAAAAATGCAGGATGGAGATGACGGTGGTGGTTGGTGGCTGCGACAGGGGCGACCTCACCTCCATCAAATTGGTGCTAGCATCTTCATTCCGATGACACATTTTTCATATTAATCAAAGTGCAGCCGGTTTTGGAAAGACCTTGTATTGTAGGGGATAAAGAAGTTCGTAGTCTCTTTCTGAGCTAATAAAACCGTATGATGATAAAGGTAGGGGCAGACGCCGTTAGACGCTAGGCAGCGGCGCTTAACTCCGTAACTTAAGCGTTTGAGGCTGTGTCGATTTATTCTTATTCTCCCGTGAGATATAAGGCGCCCACATCATCCATCTTACTTTAGTTACCCCTCCTAGGTGTTACCCTGAGTCAAGTGACGCCAGTTGCCCTTACCAGGATTTAAATCCCGGCGCTGTTGGCCCGGCATCTTCGTGGCATGCAATGCTAACCGCTGGGCTACCTTCGTCATAGGAGTGAGGTGGTTAACCCATTCATCGAGAGGACATCTTTCTTTATTGCATTCTCGCGATCCCATGACGATTTTATTAATCTTATGATACCCTTTTTCGAACTGGAGGGACTACAAATAATTTCAGTCAACTTGCTTAAAATAATTGAATGAAATTGTTTGGTGGTAGCAAGAATAAAGCATAAAAGGCGTCCTCTGGTTGAATGGGTTAATATTCACTCAAACATTGTCTCCTATACTAAACTCTGTAACTTTCGTATAAATTTTGTTATAACAAGGTCACAACCCAACTAACAGTGGTTAACCCTCCGAGGAAGAGAGGCCACTCATAAGTTAAACAAAACTGTCTAGGCAGTAAATACATTGGTTAATATTTGTCACATACTGAAGGAGTTAGCTGAGCTGTTGCAATTCTGAAAAGAAAGGGAAACCATTCCCCAGGCTGAAAGAAATCGTCTTTCAGTGGCAAGAATAATATAATATAGCCAACCTTTTCAGACGATTTTATTCAGCTTCACCCCTGGTAGTGACTGGGTTGAGAAAACCTATATCTATCGCCTCCAGTTGGACAAAATCTAAAATCAGAGTTAAATAAAATCGTCAGAAAGTACCAGAAAAGTCAAAAACTAACCCTCAAGCTGAAGAGGCTGAGATTCCCAAGTTGTGAGAGGGGTAAGAATGAACTCCATGTTCTTAGTGGAGATATGTAGAATGTTATTTTTTATTAACAATGAACAAGTCTCTAGCAATTAATTGGTATCGTAGGAATGTTAAGTTTTGCGTTTCCAGGCTATTATTCACTTCAGTATGATAGTAAGGTATTTGATAGCGGTATGGAAGAGTTAAGTACGGTATATACCACCCATTTCATACACAACATAAACTCTTCACTCCGATGAAAGTGGCCATAAAACCCCTTACAACCTGATTTTTCTCCTTGAGTTCAGTAGAATCTTTGAAGGCAGTAAAGTTTATACTGTGTCATGGAATTAAAGGGGTTAAGCTTAGGATGTTTTACAAATACGTCCCCAGAGGCTCACAGAGACGCATACGGCGTAGCGTGAGGGCAGTGTTTACCTTGACTTCATTGTCACTTGCACGCCTTTACCTTTATATTCATTATTTCAGGCCATGTTACTCACTCCAGAAATTTTTCAAGCCAGATGGAGTTAGCTTTAATCTGCTAACTCTTCAGTAACTCCTTTAATAAGAGAGGCCCTTCTTGTGTTGAATAAAATGGTCGGAAAATATCAAGAATGAACCAATGAAGTATGCCATGTGTTTCAAGGCTTAGAGGGAACTCGGATCCACGCCAGCACCGACCACAACACAGCCCCACGACGCGCTGTGTCCTGAGTGCCGCTGTGTAGGGCTCACTCGCTTGGCTGATTTGGCTCCAAACCAGAAATGTGATTATATTCCCCTTTAAAGCTGTCAGCATATTAATAATAATAATAATAACCCATCCATCCATCAATCCTACGTTGCCCCATGAGGAGCGTAGGAGCCCGGGGCTAGGCAGTTGGTCCTGACATTTAAGAGGAGAGTGCAGCCTCACTCATACCTGCGTGGCGGGGGGCGCGGTAGCACAGTGGTAGCGCGCTGGACTCGTAATCGGGGGATTGCGAGTTCGAGCCTCGCCCGGGCTGCCGTGCTGGGAGTGGTAGCTCGCTCCTGTAACCCTAGCGGAGCTATATAGTCCAATACAGGGCTTAGCTCGGGGGAACTCCATTTCTCCCATTTCATACATGCGTGGCATTACGTGAGCAATAAACCCCAACCACCCCATGGATATAAACCTTCACCGGCTCAATCCGATTGGAGCGCAGTAATTACCCACTAAACCATTAGGCGCCAAAATTTGGTTATATGGTTACCACCCAGCATAATAGATGGTTTCCTGGTGTACAGGGAACCATTTGGCTTGTCACTCAGTGTAGAGTCACCCACAGACAGAAGGAAGAGGAAAGAATGAAGGAAAGAAAGACAGAAGAGGAAGTGTAAAGTCACCCGGAGGCAGAAGGGTGAGGAAAGACTGAAGGAAAGAAAGACAGAAGAGGATGGAAGGAAAGAGATATGAAGGAAAGGAAAGGGCAGACACCCGAGAGCAGCACTACATCGAGTGGGTGGATGATGAGCGCCCCCCACCTACCACAAAGATGATGATGATGATAATAATAATAATAATAATAATAATAATAATAATAATAACGACGACGGTGATGGTGATAGCTGTGATAAATTCTCGTTTTCCATCTGATCATTCCCTGGAATCCAGTGTCCTCATTCTCTGTTTGTTTTTGCTCCGTCCAGACATAATAGGAAACGGCCTTGTACTGAAAAGATTGATGAAGACTATATCCAGCTGCCCCAGTTCGAAATTCTGAATAAAAGCGTCTGAGAGTAACTTTGAAACAACTTACTTCATCTGATTGAAGTTGTTCTATTGTTGGATAATTAGGCTTACCGATAGATGATAAGGCAGTATTAGACTTGTATAGAGGTTAGTTGGTACTTACTGGTATAAAATTGCATAAGAAATTGCATATGAACTGAATCATTTAAAACTGAATATACAGCAGCTGGAGAGCGACGCCTGCGTGCTGTGCCACCGATGCGCACTGGTGGCTTTGTTTACCAATTATGCAAACGTCCCTCAACTCACTCCCTGTTCATCAAAAGTAGAAAGGTGGAGTATGGTAAGGATAACTACAGCCAGCAGTCCACCAGGTTCATGTTCAGGTGAGCCTGGGGGTTACAACAACAACAAATGCGACTGTTCCTAGGACTAAGTCGGGAGTGATTCATGATAGGAACTTGACGTAATGGGTTGGTTAGCTGCCGACCAGCTCTTCCAGAAAATTCATCACTGTCTTGTGATAATCTCATTTCCTATCTGATTGTGAAGTGAGGATTGTACTGCACTTTCAAATCAGACCGTCCCCTTTCCATTAGGACGGTTGATAAGTGATGATTTCCTGCTTATTCCATGGTGGTTGTGAAGTGTGTCAAAAACGAATGGAGAAGGACTGGTATCCCCACCGCCCTGTTTGTACTAGCATAGAACCTCCTAGCACTGCTGTAAAAAAAAAAAAAAAAAAAGTGTTTATCAGTCTGTGTGGCTGAGCAGACCCATCAACCTTTGTCAAGAAACTGCCCCTTCGCGGCCGTCACGTGCAGTGAACGGCTGTTCCTTTGCGGTTGACAGCGCCTCGCCGCAGTGAGGCGTGGGGAAAAAGTGTGGAGGTTTGATTCCTGGGTGGATGCCGTATTTGTGTCTCTCCACTCTGTTAAATGGGGCACCATAGGAAGCTCCACTTCACCTTGTGATCTGGTATGGTTACCACTCAGTGTTGTAACCATTACATTTATTACTCAGTATAAAGCCACCTGAAGAGGAAAGAAGAATGATAAAAAGTGACAGGAAGAAAAGGGAGATGTAGGAAGAGGGGAAGGCAGACACAAATAGAACATAGGGTGAAGGAAAGTGTATGCAGCAGTTCATCATGTGAGTGGATAATGGTCGCCACCACTTACCATTACTGTGCACTTTATCTGTGTTAGGCTTTACAGAAGGGAGGAGGATTGTACTTGTGCCTTTCTTCTCGGTTCATGTCGTCAGAGATTAAAGAACATTGTACCAGATCTTTCTACTCCTTGTGAACGTAGAAAATTGTTAGGATGGTGACAAGGATTATGACGAAAGTGAATTGTAATTTCTTTATTCTGTTTCCTGTTTATCAGATACCCATTCCCAGAAGTTTAGCGATCGTGAGTTCACTCAGCATACTGAAACGGTTATTGAGATGGCTTTTACCCCCATTCTTACGTAAGGGATTCCACTGCTTAGTATTTCGTCTGGTGTTATCCGGAACAGTTGTAGTGAAAGGAATGTACGAGTACACAAAAATCGTGTGGGTGTGTGGGTGAGTGGGGGTGGCGGAGCATGTGATGGGAGAACAAGTAGCGGAGAGGTACTGTATGTGTAAGGAGGGGGTGGGGATATACAGAAGTGTGTCCTGTGCTCCTCGATGTCCCAAGTAAGTGAATATTAAGGCTCATCTGGGGACTCCATGGTGTAAACCAACGACGGTCGGCCTGGTGTATAGCGGTGCTCACAGCCGCTACCGCAACCTCACGCCCATACAAAAACATGATAAATTATAGTGTTATCTCCTCGTTGGCCGCGTAGCATTACACATGAAGATTACCGGCAACCTTTTTCTTTTTTTTCTGGGGGGGAGGGAGAAAGGAGGGTTTTTGCATGGCCTGGCGGGAGGAAGTGAGGGGCTGAGTGGGTGGGTGTGGGTGTGAGGGAGGTCAGGTCATTGGCGTCTCTCCTGTGCCGAACGGAATCGTCTCCTGGTAGTAAGTATGAAATATAAATGGCATTGTGCTGCTGAATGGATTAATGGAGGATGTTTGTAACCTCTTCTGACAGATCATTCGTGAATTAAATCATCTAGGGATAGCAAGAATAACAAATAAAACCTGGTACGGTAGGGAAGGAGTTACTGGATGCTGCTTCATACCTCGCCATTACAACTAGTCTCTCTAAGGTAAATAAAATCATTTGGGGATGCTTACTGAGATTATAAGAGATCATGGCAATGAAGATGATACTGGAGGTTGCGTGAAACTCCTTCAGTATATATGTCCTAAGCTGGATTTAAGTGTCTGGCTGTAGTAAGAATACAGTACGAAAGGCGTCATGGCACTGAAAGGATTAATGTAGATTTTATTGATGTACCTGAATACATAAGGGTCTTAAGCTAAATGAAATAGTGGCGGTAGTCAGACGATTAACACCAGGTGGTTTGGTGGTAGAATTCTTGTGTCATAAATGGCTTTGTGTTGACGCATTCAGGTTTGAATCCTGCAGGAGGACAGTGGTGTGTCTATCATGGATAACGCTTCCTGTGACGTAGAGTTAATTTATGTGGACGATAGTAGCCTGGTCACGGACTTCCGTACGTGCGGCTCTGTCTCTTCGTTTTTTCAGATGAGTTTATTCAGCTAAGGAAAAACATCTCGGATTGAGGGGTTGAGGCATGTTGATGCGCATCCCCTTCAGTACGATGGCACCTTCTGTACAGGTATATTTTCTGCGATACTTCGAGACTATTCCAGTCAGTTAAAGTAAAGGGAAAATTGGAGTTTGTTTTGGACACTTCAGGAATAAGAGATCCTTAATAGAACAAATAAAATCGTGTTGCTGTAGCAAAAAATAGCATACAAGACTCCATCATACAGAAAGTGTTATAGATAATAGCGTCACTTGTGTCTCGGCGCTCAGTCGTCTGTGATGCTGCTGGGGCCTTGTTCTTGTGGCCATGGACGCTTCATAGCATCTCATCCTAAGAGATTAATCCATTCAGTACGATGATACCTTTTATTAGTATTATTATTGCTACCGCCAGACTTATTCTGTTCCTACAGTCAGACTTACCCTGCTAGTGCCACCGCTAGATTTAGCCTGTTGTTTTTTCGCTTTTGTCAGATAGTTTTAATCAGTTTAGAGAATATCTGTCGGTTCTCACAGTGAGGAGGTAAGAAAGTCGCCCTTAATATCGCCCATTACACCCACGTATTCTTCTCCATGTTATTTTTATCCTCATTTATATAGATGCAGTATACATATGCAAAATGCGCGAAAATATTGAAGTGTCCGATGCAGAAATAAACTGGTAAATATGAGGCGACAGGGAGTCTCTTAACCCCTTCAGTCCAAGGACGTATTTTTTTTTTTATATATTAGCTAGGTCACCACCAAACTGTATTAATCAGGCTAGAAAGGATCTCGCTGTAGTCAAAAAGTTCGTAAGGGTTATATTAAGCCCCTCTAAATCGAAACGTCTCCCCTAAGTTAAACAAAATCGTCTGGCGATCGTAATAATGATTATTTTTTTAAAGACATCCCCGGGCTGCATGGATTAAATCTACACGACTGCATTCCATGGTGCTGATTGGAGGGGGTGTCGCAAGGGGAAGAACCTGGTTAGTGCCACATATTTATCCCCACCACAACGAGAACTGTTTGGTGAAGTTAATAAAATTATCAGAAGTTATACTTATGAAAAAGATAATTCATCGTCCTTAATAAAAGGAGTTGTTCTTAACCTCTTCACTACTGGAGACCCTTCTTGAGGTGAATGGAACAGTGTGGAAGTAGCCAATAATTATACAGACGTCATTGTATTAAAGAAGTTGAGTACACGTCATCAAGTTTTAGGATGCTTTCCAGAAAATGTTGATGGTTGATGGTGTAGTGGTCGAAAGCTCCAGTCGAGGTCAGGGTCGCGTACCGTCGGTGGTGCATTAGGTCTGAACCGCTAAGAGACAGCTGGGGGCTTTTCCGGCACGTAATGCAGCCAGGGGCGTAGGCGGGTCACATGTATTTCACTGAATATTTCTGGCCGCGGTATCCTGGTCGTGGGCGCCTACATTTCTCCAAGGGTAATACGGGCCTTTTACACTTTATTACTTATTTTCTGGATCTTACGCCAACCAGTCTTTCTAGGCGGGAACAAAAATTGGACGATGAGGATGAGGATGATTTTTTTCTTTTCTTTATGGCGTTCTTTCCCCCAGTGGTGTCGCTCTCTTCTTTGATGCCTGAACTGCGTGGCAGTGGTGCCCTCCCAAACCATTCACGGCGAGGATTTGTCTGGTGACAGCAAGTGCAGTGGTTATAAAACGTCATCTGCTGAACCAGTTAATGGAAACCATTTCAGGCCTCTTCAGCACAAGTGGTCTTTCAGCTGAATACGTCTGACTGTAGCAAGATTAGCACTTGTTCTCTGTATGTGTCGTCGTATTCCTTAGGCCCCTCATCCCATATAAACTGAACTTTCTCTTGATTTTCCTCCTCCTCCTCCTCCTCCTCCTCCTCCTCCTCCTCCTCTTCCTTCTTCTTCTTCTTTCACACACTCTTATTCTCAGCCTCCTTTTATCAACCTTTCTCGTCTTTCCCTTATCATCACCATCGTTATAAACACCGCTCTTCTTCTTCTCCAACTTTTCCTTCTCTTCCTTCTTCTTCTTCCCTATTTCTCCCCATTCTTCTTCCTCTCCATCTTTTCCTTCTCCTCCTCCTCCTTCTTCTTCCCGATTCCTCCCCATTCTTCTTCCTCTCCATCGTTTCCTTCTCTTCCTTCTTCTGCTTCCCCATTCTTCCTTCCCCCTCCATAACTCATCCTCAGAGTGTCCAGTTTTTGCGTCCTCTCGGATAAGTCAGGCAGGTAACTTCCGCTACAGGCTTTTTTCACTTCCTATTTCAGCCGGTAACTCGGTATGTGGCAAGGTAAGTGTGTGCGTAGTAACTGGAATTCAGAGTAACGTGTGTGTGCGGTAATTTGTATGCGCGGTAACATAGCATGGGCGTAGTTACTGGTCATTGTAGTAACGTGTGTGTGAGGTAATGTGTGTGTGCGATGACTTAGCATGTGCGCAGTTACTGATAATCGTAGTAACGTGTGTGTGTGTGTGTGTGTGTGTGTGTGTGTGTGTGTGTGTGTGTGTGTGTGTGTGTGTGTGTGTGTGTGTGTGTGCAGTACCTTGTAACTTGGCACACAGGCGGGTCATAGCTTCTGTCCATCCTGTAATCCCAACCTGACTGGGGGGAAGTCGTAGTTGTGGCGTCACTGGGAAGGAACGCCTGTTAGCCAGTGTTAAGGGGGCATCTCCAGGCTGTCATACACTACACGAGGAACAGATCACGGTGACAGTGTTAGTCGTGCAGTCTAGAAATTCTCTGGACTACTCAACGAACAGGACGTCTTCTTTCGGTGTGAAGCACTGGATAACGACCTCCTTTTAGCTATGGATGGGGGCAGAGGGTGAGCAGATCTTCTTATACTATAAATCTGACAAGTACACTAGATGGCGTCAGTCATAAGTGTAGTAATTCGTGTTGGCGAAAATTTGTGCATGCGATACCATACCGTACGCCAAGTAAATGGTGATCATTGTAACTGATGTCGGTCTTTCGAATGCGGTACCTTTTATACGTGGCAGTTACGTGTACTTATGGTAGCTTGAGTACACAGCTATTCGAATGTATTGAAATTTTATTAACTTCATGTGTGTGTGACTGACGAGACATGTTCACCTATACAATTGGAACTGCTAATTGCCACATGACTGAATAGATCATCATAGGTCAGGTCCATTTCTTCCAGCCTTTGGGGAATCGATACTTTTTTGGTCAGCTGCACAAAACCTGCATCTAAATAACTCATCAGGTACAGTACACGGTAATTGTGTTCGTTGTACCGTACGTGCTCTTACACCAGAGAAGAATATTTATTCTTTAACCCATTGTATACCTTATTCTTTTATTTTATTTTATTTCTGTCATCTTCGAACAATTTTATTCACTTCAGGATGGAAGGGATGAAATATAAGCCCTGGCAACCCCCTTACTACAATGATGAGCTTTTCTATTATATTCTTACCAGCACCATACACTTCACTAAGCTCAGACAGGACCTCGTAGTGAAGGGGTTAGCGAGGCGTGAAACAAGACACCGGGGGTTACTATTATACTAAAAGCCATTTCCCAGGATGATGAGTTTATACAATCCTAATCCAACCCAGCATTACCCTAACACCCTCATATAATTAATTTAACTTTACCTATCTTAACCTAGCGACCCTAACCTATCGGCCCTAAGAGTCTCAGTCTAACGCTGCCTGACCTAACGTAACTCTAACAACCTTACTTAACCTACGAGTGACCTAGACTCTCTTGAAATGTAAAAACTTCCAACCTTCCCTGCAGTCTGGAATGTTGCCAGCGGGTACTGTCTTTAAGGCGGCCTTAAGTCTCCGGCTCACTCCTTACCGCTGCATTGAATTTCCCCGCCTCGCCTCGCCCACAACCAACCCACTGATGACTCGGTGCACGGAATTCCCAAGCAGCACTCGGTTTGGCAGTTTTTCTTTTCCAGGAGGGTTTGGGTTGCATTAAGTCAGATTAAGTAATTACGCGGATGGAGTTACTGTAATTTACGCATTTATGGAATACGTTTCTGTTTTCGACCGGAGTGTGTGTGTGTGTGTGTGTGTGTGTGTGTGTGTGTGTGTGTGTAGAATATTCGGAAGAGCTAAAAGAGTTTGATTCGGTGTGTGATTAGCAACAAACGCTTTTAATGAATGGTCGTAAAAACGTTACGAGGCAATAAAATGTGAAAAACCCACCCCAGTCAGTGGCGGAAATTTCATACAAAAAGTGTACGTGCTGGAGTGGAGGGGGGATCTGTATCAAACCGTAGGAGGTGCAGTGCAGCAACAGGTCTTCCTGGAGGAAGAGAGGTAGACAGGATCAACTCATCCTCATGGTAGTCAAGTACGAACAGGGAAAAGATGTCTAGTTAAAAAGTTCATGTGGAAATGGACGAGTTATTTTGGTTAAGTGCGTATGGAGATGGATGTGGCGTATTGGTTATGTTTATGTGTATCAGAGTCTACCGGTATACTTTATATTATAGATATGAACCATGTGGATGCAAGCAAATGTTAACCTATTAAAGTATACATGTACTCTGCCAGCAGCCACTCATGTCCGCTATGGTTGGGGTTTGGAAGCCGCAGAGCACACCAATACTGAGCCACCATGGCTTCACAGGAAATACACTTGTCTTTTAACACCATCAATCCGAGAATATACACTATCGGAATGAAGATGTCAGAAACTATCGCCACTATTCCCTTCTGTATGACTACTGTACCTATGTATCCGACTAAACGAGCTCACTCAGCTTAGGAGAGATCGGTGGAGGTGAAATGGTTAATCAGTATTCTGAGGAGTGTTGGTGATTTTGGCAAGGGAAAACTTAAAGAGAAACATATAAAGTCATGGTAATATTTTAGTAAGTTGTAATTTAATAAAGCACTGGTTACTAACCTGCTGTAGAGGTTTTGTTAACAGGCCAGATGGTTGCTTCTACACCCAGTACGGATCTCTGAGACAGACAGAATAAACCAGCATTTAACATAAAATTTCATACAGGTTACTTTCAAGAAAGGAAGATAGAAAGGTAAATAAAGAGATAGATAGATAGGTAGGTAGATTGATGCAGTATATATATTTATAATTTGAGAAATATTTAGATATATAGATATACTGTACACGTAAATGGAGAGAGAGAGAGAGAATTTCAAATACTTTGAAGATAACAACGAAAGTCGGTCGCATGTGAGAAAATAATTGAAGTCGAGCCGATGCTGTTGTTGTACCATCACCATAAAAACGATGCCAGTGTGTGGTTATAATTTATGCCGTAAAATGTTTATATAAAATTTCAGTGGATTCTGTCTGTGTGTTTGTACCGATCACTTATGTGTTGGCCTTCGCTCCACGGTTCAGCTTATGTCACATTTATGCCATTCTTATCTGCCTTAGCACTTGATGGTACTTGAGTAACGGGTCGGATGGAGGAAATATGATAGATGTAAGAAGCTTCTCTCCCTACACTTTGAACGCGTGTAAACCATGTGACGAATACGATTTTTTTACTTTAATTGTCGAAGATAGGTTTATTCCTCTTAAGAAAAAAAAATATCGATTGGAGTAACCTTCCATCACTGCATCGATGCGACTGGTTCAGCCTAAGTTGACCCAAACGTTTGGTAGTATATGTAACCTCGTTAGTACCTTGGTTCCCGTATGCTGATTATAGTACTGGTAATATATATATATATATATATATATATACACACACACACACACACACACACACACACACACACACATTGATAGATAGATAGATAGATAGATATAAACGCCTTCACATGGAAGAGATTAACGAATATTGTTTCCAAGCTTTTTTTTTTTTTTTTTCGCTGTATCAGCATTAAAATTGATATGACTTCATTATACTGGAGGTGTGTAAAAGAGACCGAGTTAAACCCTTTCACTGCAAGTTGTTGGTGTTAATTTGAACAATGATGTTTGGATACAGCCAGAACGAAATGTAAAACACCTCCTGAAACTGACGGGATTGATTTTGAGAGTGACAATGATTGAGTAATTTATGGAAGCGTAACACCTGGGCTGATTGGTATGTTGTTAACCCGTTCACTGCTGGGGAGGCTCATGGGTATTATATTCACACTCACACTGGATGATTTCTGTTTAGCTGATAGAAACCCTATCGGTAAACAGTTAAGATTCTGTTTCTGTAGAATTTAGTTATCACAGAGGAAGAAGATTTATTACAAAGGTGTGGCTGTGTCAGGGATGCGTTATGTCGTCATGCCTGTTTACTCTGTTCATGCTGGACGGGCTGATGAGACGGGTACATGTTCCGACACTGGAAAGCATGGCAAGTTTGTGGGATGCTGGTAGTGGGATTCTGAGAATTCAATTATTTTTGTTTGCAAGTGTTACAACATTGGTCGGAGATTCATTGAGTATGCCTCGGTAGTTAGTGTCTGAGTCAGGAAGCGTTTGTGAGAGAAAGATATTGAGAGTGACTGCAAGCATGAGCAAGACAGTGAGATGTAGCAGAAAACAGAACACATTATGAGAGTAAACTTATACTGGAAAGATTTGAATGAGGCGAAATCTTTCATGTATGTGGTGTGTGGACATAACAGCTGGTGCCTGGAGACCTTGAATAATCCATAGGATCGGAAGAGAGGCGAAAATAATAGGGACGTTGAGAAGTGTATGGAAGGAATGCTATTAATCATGATAAGAGTGAGTTCAGGAGACTGGGGAATATGAAGGTATACTGGTGTCAACCTATTCTGTATCAGTGCAAGGCGTGGGCGCTGCACACTAGAGACCGGAAAAGAGTGGAAGTATTGGAAATAAAAAACTTAAGGTTTGTTTTTGGCATGAGATTGCTTGAAATAATGAGTGATGACATTGTTGAGAGGTGTGGAAATGGACGGAATATGAAGGAGACGGAAGACTTGGGCATGTTATTGTGAATGGCCATATTGTGAGCGTGAGTGATGAATATTTGAAGATGTACAGACAGGAAGTAGGCGTGCGATGAAGGTGGAACTCATGGAATAGGTGCAAGGATGGTGTTAAAGAGATTTTGTATCTTTAGGTCTGAGTATCCAGGACGGCGAGAGAATGAAGTGGATTATGAGGGGAGAGAATGAAGTGGATTATGAGGGATGACTCGCTGCCAGTAATGTAATAGCCGGATGAAGCGACCGGGGTAAACTGTAAATGAACAGTACAGTAGAATGGCGCAAATTCGACCACTGTGGGCAGCTCCGACCGGTTTGATTAGTTATTAAAGAAATATAAAAAATGTTAAGTATAAAGAATATTTAAAAACATTAAAATAAAAGTAAAAGAGAAAGAAAAAAGTGATGGTTAGACTTTTCTTTTCTTTTTTCTTTGTCTTTATAGTTCAGTAGGAATTGTTTCCCATTGGTCGGATTGGCCTTAGTCTTCGGTACCTGGTTGTGTGTGGTTTAAAACTGCTTTGGTGAAGGCCATTAAATACAGCATCTGAGAGACTGAATATAAGGAAATGGATGATATTACCCGTTTTCGGTCGCCATTTTGTTAGAGGGGGGGAATACAAGCGTGTGAAAAAATAGAGTGGTACCGAAAGGGATAAACAACGCATCTTTGGCTTTCCATGGTTGATGCTTTCGTGAGCGGGATCATTTTGCGGTGGGTGAACATCTGAAGGAAAATTCTGCAGAGGTAATAGAGTATATTTTGTGTTCTTGTTCCTTCGTGAAAATAGAGTATCCTCGCTTTTTACATCACTGGTAACCACAAGGGGGCAATCTTCAGAAATATGAGTTTGTCAGCTTCTTCATTTTCTGCGCCTTTCCTTTCATTCTTAGAATCTGTCCGTATTTTCAAGCCAGAGGTCGCTTTAATTTGTGACTGCCTTCCCCATATTGTGGGATAAGCGTGTTTAGCTTCTTTTGACTGTTGAGTACGTCCTCTAACGAAATGTAATGCTCACAATTGTTCCATAATGGCCGTCAATAACTACGTACTCACATACTCTGGCGCCTTCCTAGTTTAAAGAACAACCGAACGACAGTACAAAATTGTCTAACTTTAGCTGTGTCCTGCTTCTTTTGACATCCGACTGGATATCTGTTTGACAACTTTGGTTATTTCCTCGATCCCAGTTCTACTCGATCGGTTGTTTTGTTGTCTGTGTTATTCGTAGTGAAACTGCATTGAGGGGCCTCGCTTGCTTGGTGGTAGAAGTGTTCCGTCGGAAAAGACTGAGCTTTGATGCATAGCTTTTCGAACGCAAGTGTTAACCGGAGTTTTTCTTGATGATGGTGATGATGATATTATTATACTACTGCTTTTATTATTATTATTATTATTATTATTATTATACTCCTGTTTTATTATTATTACTGTTATCATCATCATTAGTAGTAGTAGTACTAGTAGAGGTGGTAGTAGTAGTTGTTGTTGTATTTTTTTTTTCCTTGGAAGGAACGGTTGGCGGGTTCCTGGCCTTTGGTTCTTCTTCCTTGCATTAAAAAAAAAAAAAAGTAGTATCAGCAAATAAACGGTGCCAGGAACGAAGGGTGTCTCCCGCTGGCCCTTCCATGCCTCGGGCCCTCTGGTGCCAGGAAGGAGTAGCCTAAAATGAACTGGTGGTTACTTTTTTCTGATGTATGTGATGAAACTCTTGCCTCTTATGCCTCCCTTAACGATGTGTTGTAGGTGATAGTACTTGTTTTGCTTCTCCCTCACATTTATTTATCACTGACTTCATGCCCTTTTTACAGCTTGCATTCCTCCTTGTTTTGTATCAGTGACTAACAGGTTGTACTTTCCTTACCTTGTGTTGAAGAAGTTTACTTTCGTGTTACCAAACCTCCTAGACAATTTTGCCACTTGTCTTATACGGAGAACATGCTATCATACTCGTATTAAAGTTGTGCCACAGGAAAATGACCTCGCCTAACTTTGCGATTTTCGCTGAACTCAACTAATAATTTCAAGCAGTATTATAGTTCATTTATCTTACGTAACATATTTGTGAGGCAAGGATAGTGCGCTGGGCTTATAACCCGCGGTACCACCCTTCATGCCGTGGGAGGTAGGGCAGGAATAAAAAAGTACCGCCAGCGTTTTCCGAGCGTGTCATTAATTCCGCTTCTGACTCGCCTGTTTTGTATCAGCGTAGGGACGTGACGGCTCCACGGCTAAGGTCTTACCATGCAAGCAGCCTTGTTTCTCGTATAGCCTTAAGATGAGGGAAAGAGAGATTATGGTGCTTAATTTGTCTTTGATTCATATGTAAACAGATCAAAGGCCTCGCTTATTTCATATGAACATGGGATATTAAGCTGGGATGATAATTATGGTGATCAAGATTATTTTCCTCACTATCCTCCTCCTAATGGTAGTGTGTCCACAAAGTTCGCACTACAGGTCATACATCGCAGTCAGACTCTTGGTAATTCATCATTTTGAATAAAGATGAAGCCAATACATTGGGCTCCACAAATCGAACTCTCCTGCAGAATTAAAACTTCTCAAGCGATCGCAGGAGGTTTCTACCATTTCATCTGTTCCAGAATTGGGACGAGCAGCAATCATAATTATAATCGTAAATGGCCAGCTGCTGTTTTCATAAACTCATTAATATTGGTATGGTCCATGGCGGTGTCCATTCACTAACTTTTAATAAGAAAATAGTTAAATACCCTGTGTTTTGCGTTTAATAAAGAACAGCTGCCATCACTGTTTCACTTATACATGGCAGAAGAAAAAAGTGCTGCGAATCAGAATCTTATTTTAGTACCGTACTATAATACATTTCGTGTCCTAAAATTTTCAACATATCTTTGCGTCAGGTTTCGACACTGTGTCCTGCACTTGGAAGGAAGTCTCATGGAACCAAGTAGAAACCTGCCGTATTTTTTATTTATCTCGTCCAGTGATTGTATGTTGTTCTTGTGAACCTCTTTTTCTTTTTTATGACCATAAGAAAAAGTCACATGACGTCAGGTCGGCACTTTTTGCTGGCCATTCCGTCGAACTTCGTCAACCAGAGAGAGAGAGAGAGAGAGAGAGAGATTCCTATTTTACATCCCTGCTAAGTATTATCCTCACCTACCCCAGCCTTCTCAGCTCAGTAACTCCCTTATTAGTGTTATAACATTTGGTGGGGCCGTTCTCTTGCCTCAGTTCCCACGCTGCCCCACCACACACCCACACACACCCCTCTCCTCCACACACCACACCACACCACACCACACCACACCACACCACGGCCCCAGTTAAATATGTACTTTAAATCCGTTTAATCATGCCTGATAAAGGTATGAGAGCCCAAAAGAGAAATAAATCACATGGGACGCCAGAAATGTTTCCCTTGCTCCAATATTCACAGACTTTTTCGAGGGTAAGTTTCGTTTAGATTTGATTGTTTATACATTTACCTTCATTCCTGCAGCTGCCAAACAATTTACAACTGAACTGGAGTGAATAAAGTGAAAAATAAGACCAAATAAAGGGATGTAGAGAATATTTTACATCTGTGGAGACGTGGTTATCGATAAAAATTGTTCACGATCCTTTTTGAATACAGCCTTCCGTTTGTGGCGCGCTGGACAAAGGGTCGGTGTGGGGAGAGGCAGCCAGTGAGACGGGCACTACAATAGGCCGAATTCCGAGGCCCACCAACAGAACAAATTATCGGACAAAATACGGCCGCCGTTCGAATGGGAGTAAAAAGTGTGGATTCCGGTGCGATCTGAGAGGCATTAAAAGTCCATTACACGTGGAAGGATTGTGATGTTGTAACCCCCCTTAAACCCCCCCCTCCATTCCCCTCCCCTCTCATCCTTCTGTCTTCCCCCCTCTTCCGTTTCTTATCGTTCTTCCCTTGGTTCTCCTATTTCCTCCTGTGTTACCCCTCCCTTCTCCCCGGTTTCCCCTCCTCTTCTAACATCTGCTATCCTTCCCTAACCTCGCCTTCCCTTCCCTCCATTTTTCGTCTCTCTTCCCTCCTGCCTCTCCTCTCCTATCCCCTCTGTCCCCTTCCCCTGCGCTTCCATCTGTTCCCCTCCCCTCAGCTCCTCCCTCCCTCCCTTCCTCTCCCATCCCATCTTCACTTAGGGACGACCAGTGGCCCATTGGTTAGCGCACATAGCTCTCAGGTGGAAGAGCCAGAGTTCAATTCGTAGGCCAGTCACACTCTTGGACTATGTTCGCTTCCCCTGTCCATGTTCACTCAGTATAACTGGGGACCTGGATGTAACAAGGACTACTGCGGTTCGTGTTCTAGGGGAAGACTGGGACTTAGCAGAAACACGATTGTCTGCCTTAAAGACTTTCGTGTAGCTGATAGGCAGTAATGTCAGCCTTCTTCTTGTGTCTTCCATTTCCCTCCTCTCTTGCCTCCCCTCCACCCCTTGCTTTCACTCCCTCCCCAGCCCCTCGAAGTGGTCACGTCGGAAAGGGGGCGTGGGGGTATGGTGTAGGGGGTAAGGAGAAGAGTTGTAGGGGATAAGAAGTAGAGGTGTAGGGGGTAAGAGATAGAGGTGTAGGGGGTAAGAGGTAGAGGTATAGGGGGTAAGAGGTAGAGGTGTAGGGGGTAAGAGGTAGAGGTGTAGGGGGTAAGGGGTGGGTTTGTTGGAGGTAAGGGGTGGGGGTGTAGGGGGTAAAGGTTGGGGGTGTAGGGGGTTAGGGGTAGAGATGTAGGGAAGCGAAGACAAGTGTGAGGTATGCCAGTCACGACTTTCTTCCTGCCCTCCCATCCTTCCATTCTGATGACCAGCTTCGTAATTTTCTTCATGTTATCTCTGGACTATTTCAGCATAGGAAAGATCTCTCCAACTTAAAGGATTACTGACAGATGAATCTAACCCATCCAGTCTGAAGCGTCTCTCCAGTGCTCAATAAAATCGTCTGATGGAAGTAAGAAAGAATAAAAATGTGTCATTGAAGCGAAGTTGATAATCCCTCATTTCGCATTTGATCCTTTCGACTAGAGGACGCATTTTTTATTATTTTTGCCATCTCCGGACGATTTTATTCAGCGTAGTGGGACATCGAAGTGAAGAAGATGGAGACACCCTTCATTAACGCCTTCCTGATGTTTTTATCCAGCTTGCGGGAGACTTATTGATGCGGGCGGCTTTGGTACAACCTTCATTAACTGCTAAATTTCCTAAAGCTGAAATCGCGTTCAGGTATCGTGATTAAAAATACAGAATGTCATCGAACTGAAGAGGTTAATTCTTTCAGGCTCCTGTGACGCATTCTGAATTTAATAAAATCGTCAGACTAGCTGAAGCAGAATGCTGGCATTGCTTTGATCAAGAAAGTGTTACTAGAACAGGTGTTAACACTCAGGTTCTTATGACGCACTGTCAGACTACGCGAGTTTTGCTGACCTTGAGAGGTATAATATAGTTGTTGTTGTTGTTGTTGTTGATGTTCTCCCAAGTGGTCTGACCGAACCACCCCCATCCTCCTCAGGGAAATAGTGGCCCCATAGGGCCGCCCAGACGACCGAAGCCAATCCCAGGCTAGAGCGAGGAGGATGGAGCCCGCTGGGGAGATGAGGGCATGAGTGTTTGATCTCGCGGCCAAGTGCCACGAGCCCCAGTCTACGTTACCACCACAAGGGTGGGGCCGCACTCACATCAGACTCGTCCTGAAGGAACCAAAAAGTGGAGGGAATGACATGCACATTACGGGGAACTTTGGCACCCCTCTTGTGCCGCGGGTTTAATGCACATGCCAACGGTTTAAGTCCAACATGTTACCACATCATACTGTGACATGTTCACTGGACATACAACAGTTGCTCTAGCCCAACAGGTTTGAGACATTGTACAGACAATACTCATACCCTGCATAGGGCATAGGTATAATATAGTCTGCAGCATCAGTTTCATCCAGGCTCCTTTTTCGTCCCGCTTGTGCTTACCTGTCTCGCCTCTTCCTAAGCAACTCATTGTGTGTGAGGAAGGGAGGGGGGCTTCCTGCTTTTCTCTCCTTATCTTTAGCTGATAGAATAGACTTGTTGGTTGCAACCTTCCCAATACTAAACAGCCACGAAAAGACCAGTAGGTCTCTTGTTGTTTGTTTTCTTTGGTACTCCTGTGTATTGCTTCTCATAACTGTCTTTCATTGTATAAAATCTGTTTATTACTGACGTGGTTTGCATCAGTAACACACACAAGCTATTAAAGTATTCAGTTCAAAGTGAATGCTGAGAGGAGACCGTAAGAAATTTCTTAAGACAATCAGAACAAAAGCCCCTGGGCAGTATTCAAGGTGGCATAGGAGGCTTGGCAGTGCCCCTTCCTCAGTGAGATAATATTTGACATAATATGCCTTACCATTCTATTTGTGTGTTACAACGGTTCATTATCAGCGTGGTTTACATCAACAACATGGAAGAGGATGTTAAGATGTAACGTACAGCATAAATCGCAAAAAGTAGAGATGTAACGAAATCTCTATAACCACTTGTAACGACCCCCCGTATCATCCCGTCCCGCCGCATCCCACCACGTCCCACTTTCGCTGGACTCTGAACCACTGCGGGTATTCACTTTGAGATGTCTTGTCTTCATTATTTTCGCTTTACAGGACTTCTTGTGGTAACAAAATTATTTCTTAACATGTCCACCCCACCCCCCTTTTGCTCTCCTAACGATCACACAAACCCTCTTTGTTTAATTAATTTTTTTTATCCCTTTGGATCAGATTATTCAATTTTTATCACATTTTTGGTGCCACCATGAGATTATATTCAGAACAAGACAGACCTCGAGTAAAGAACGGTTTGATGAAGGCCGTATCTAACATCTGTTCAAAGCATTTGTTCGAAACTAAAAGAAATCGTCTGGTGTTGGTAATAACAGCATAAAAAAATATGGTACGTCATCGGAGTGAGATGGTTATTTTCTTTTCTGTTGTCCCACTTGCGTCTCCACCTTACATCTCTAACGCTGACTTCATTTTCTCTGGACACGTATCACCATCATATTCTTTCTTCTTCGTAACATTGCCGTGAGTTCAAGGCTGTTCATTACCATTACCAGTATTATTGTTCTGTTGCGATGACAGCTTCTTCTGTGGCTCTGGAACTGATTTCTGACTGAGTATTTGGACAACATATGTGCAAGTAGCTCAGAACATAATGATCTGCTTGATGGCCAGACTCGTTTGGTGATTGTCGGTATGATTTCTGTGATGATAATCATTGTCAGGAAGAGGTCAGCTTCGTCATTCTTTATTCCTTTATTGTCTTAGATGTTGCCCTGCGTGTTAGCTCCTTCATACCTGCTTCTGAGCTGAAGTCTCTTGAACGCACACATTTACCTCATACACACAGCCCCTTGCATACAAACCTTAGCACAACGTATATACTGTACAATACATATATACCTCAACTTAAAAGAAGCTACACGAGCTATTCCTTTACTGAGTCATACTGCAGCTGCGGCATACACTGTCATAATACGCCTTACATACCGTCCCGTACATGCACACAGTATAAAGAAAGCCTTTGTCGCAGATCTCAATCCAATCCTCAGCTCACGGTTTACTATCCACTTCACCGCAAAGTGCACCGCCTTCCGTCCCTTCACTAACTTGACTGTTGTTCCGACAGTTCTTGTGGAGCCCTGGAATAGGCACGGCCGACGTGACGACCCTTCTCCATAGAAAAAGAGCCGTAAAATAAGGTGACTAAGAAAGTCCATTTGGCTCGTTTTATTGTTCTTATTCCCATCCGGTTTGACAATTAACGAGAATGAAATGAAATGAAAACCAGTTGTCTAGACGTGCGGGGATTTTTAAAAGTATCGGCCAGATTGATGGTGTTTTTTTTGTTTTTGTTTTTTTCAGTCGCTTCCTGGCGCATTTGACGGCTGGAAGAATTATGACCTTCGAGAGGTCAGGCTGTTTCGGTGGACATGTTTTCTGCCAGCGTCTCTTATGTAAGGTATTTCTCTCTAGTTATACCTGGTGACTACCACACGTATATTTTTACTCAACTTAGTTTTGCCAGGCCAGCAATACCCCTTCCACCCTATGAACCCTTCGAAAACACTTAACCCTTCTAACGACATAATACCACCAGGCAGATGTATTCGTATTATGACAGACCTTACGCAGTGATAGGGTTAAAGACAGTCTCCGTTAACTCATTTAGTGCGATTACATGTTTTTTATTCTTTCTAGGGCCAGACGATCGTATTCAGCTGAAGACGGATCTCTCGTCGTAGACGGGTTAGAATATCTGTTATTAACTCTGTCGGAACAAGAAGCGGTGCCAAGGCACGGCAAACCCGTCCCCGGCAATCATTTAGTGCTGACGTATAAACACAACAGGATATCTAGTCAGCGGTGTCACATATCAGATTTGGAGTAAATCGGGTGAAATTTAACGATTTTAGGCCGGACCCATCTGACATTGACCCCCCCTACCGCTAACTGGGGGGGGGGTGACCCTCCTGATGTAATGAGGCATGTTATAGGATGCAAATTTGAAAAATACACTTTTAGGTTTTGATTTCATGTCGATATGACGAATTTAACAAGAAGTTATTGCAAAAAACTATTTTTACCCGTCCCCGTTTTTTTACATTTTTTGGGCCTACAGCCTGGGTCTTTATCTAGTTCTGCCCAACATTTAATCAGGTGATCAGAAGGTCATAGCCCATCATCTCTGTAATTTTAGTTAAAATCGTACAAGCAGTTTTCGCGTAACGTTGTTAAGACAAACAAAGAGACAGAAAAACCGAGTGATAACAATACGTGTCCCCGAGCCCCTCCTGGTCGGGGACGGGTACGATGATACCTAACCAAGCTCATTCTTGCTGTCACGAGATAGGTGTATACAGCTAAAAGATGAATTTCTCAGTGTAGAGAGCTTAAAAATTCTACATTAACGCAAAGTACAATAAAAGCTTTCTTATTTCATTCTTCCTACCATCAGAAAATTTGATTCAGCTATGAACCGCTTGGAGTAACGAAGGTAAAAACTTTCTCGATTAACCCCTTTAGTACGATGACATTTTACTCTTGCTCGTATTCTTTTTACTATTGAGCATTTTATTCGGTTAAGGTTAGAAATCTCGTAGTAGCTTAAAAAATTATATCATTGTAGTGCGTCCTTTTTCATTTTCTTCTACCATCAGACGGTTGCGTTCAGCCTTGGAGATGATTATGGAGTTGAATATAGTATTGTCTTTGGAAGCAAGGGGACACGCAAGGGAGGGAGAGGGAGGGGTAGGGTAAGGAGGAGGGAAGGACGATGAGGGAGATGGAGGGGAGAAGTATTGAGGGGATGGAAGGGGAGAGGGGCGAGAGGGGAGGGCGGTGAAAGAGACAGAGGGCAGTCAGACTAGCGTAAGAGAGGAAGGGAGAATAGGCGAGAGGAGGGGACGGTAAAAGATATACAGGGTTGGGGCAGGAATGAGAGGGGGGGTGACGGTGAGAGAGAGAGAGAGAAAAGGAGGAGGCAGGATTGAAGGAAGGAAGTGAGGGGAGGGGGACAGGCTTGAGTGGAGGAAGGGGAGAAGGGCATGAGGGAGGGCAATAAGAGGGACGGAAGACTGGCAAGATTTGGGAGAGGAAGGCGAGAGGGAAGTGGAAAAAGGGAAATGGCAGGATTGTGGGGGGCATAGTGTGGGATGATTACCTTAAATGACTGGAATGTATTCTGCTGGGCTTAGGAGTCTCTCTTACTTCTCGTTCTTAACAATTTATTATACTGTACTACATTTTACTATTATATTTAGTGTTGTTTATATCTCTTTCATTTTAGCATTTAGTCCATAAAGGCCATCTACAGATAATATGAACTGATAAAGAGGAAATGGTGGGTATAGAGGTTTTGGGGTGTGAATTTGTGCACATTAAGGTAAGAAATCTATCTTTTCATTACGATGGCATCTTTTGAATATACCCGTGCTTCCATTATAGGATTTCGTTATGATTAGGAATGAGTTATCATACCGAGAGTTGCAAATGGTAAGTCGTTTTTCAGTTCGGTGATTGTATTATTATATTCTTGTGCAGGTGTTAAAGGGAAAAAGGTTCGTGGGATGGATATGGGAGTGGCGAGGCGGTGGGGTACAGCTAAGAGGCCAAGGGGGCGTACGGTGTCTTGTTTTCACCTGATGGAACTGAGCCAATCCCGCAGTTTAATTACTAAATGTCTTTAGTTATGAGGGAGGAATAAGTTACGAGTCAAGCCAGCCATCCATTCCTACTACGAGTAGCCATCAGCTGAGCTGAATGGAGTTAGAGATCCTTGTCACGTTAGAACAAATGCACAGTAATGAGGGTAGGCATTAGGCAGGTGAAGAAATATTAGCATTAAACTTTTGTTGGTGGTTGCATCCCCTCTCACCGACATGCATGTCACGACGTCATCCATTTCAGTAATGGTGTTGTTCTCAAGAGGCAGCCTTGTTAAAAGCTTGGCAGACTTCTTGGCAAGCGCGAGTGACGCTCAGACCAGTTTTGTTTGACGAGAGGAAACGTAGAACCTTAAGGCCAGCATAATTATTCTGCTGCGCAAGTTCAGATATATGTATTCTTATAAACGTCATGTAGACGGAATTCGCCACTTTCATAGACTTAGTTTTGCTGATGATGTGAAGAGAATGAAATATCTCTGCAATATAACAGTACCTGGTATGTATAAATGACGTTTGTGGTGGATTTGGTGCACCTCCTAAATCATCTACCTTCATTTCCCTAAGATTGTATGTGTACACAGACACACACAGACACACACAGACACAGACACACACACACACACACACACACACACACACACACACACACACACACACACACACACACACGACTGCACAAACCCGGTCAGTAATTACTTGGCATATCTGGGGTGCCAAATTAAAGAAGCAGTTTTCCAAGACATATTAATTGCTGGATAATTTGGTATTATCTAGTAAAATACTGACACAGTTTCGAGACAGTCAGAAGGAACTGTTGCCCCCAGCTGTGCATTTCCGTATTATACGTTGTGAGAAAAAGGAAGCTTATATTCCACATTTCGCATTCCACGCAAGAGATAGAATCTTTGTGTCGTCCCGATGAATAATTCCTTAAACTTTCTGAGAATCTGAATTAAGAAGAGAGATTCTTGCCTCGCTTGATTGTCCTCGTCTGCTATATAAAGTCATCGTCATATTTAACATCCTTTACGTGTTCGGGGTTCGGAAGTAATGGTGCGAGTTTCCAAGCCACTTGATTATTCTCGATTTGGTTTTGACAGGTTCAAGAATTAAGAAAACTTACTGTCTGTCGACTGCACGAGGCTCATAAAGGCAGACACACAAGTTTCTCTGAGCCCTATTCTTCCCGTTGATTACAACAAGCAGTTTTACGGTCCAGGTCCTTACTGTGGTTCATGGTACAAAGGAGCAGGTGAAATATGACCGAAATAGAGCCAGGAACTACTAGGTTGCGGTCCGAGTGTGTTTGCGATCACACCACTGCAACCCCTGTCCCTAAAGAGAGTAAAGGGACTATTGACCTGGACTGTACAAACGAGAGCTACAGGCCACGCCGACAAACACAAGATTGCCAAGCCGTTCTGGCAAGGAGGGTGATGCGGAACACGGTTATATATCGCAATAGCCGGCAAGATTCAGAGACGAGGATCTTAGCATTACGGTAAATCACGGTAGCTGAGGTGAGGGGTGGTGGCGCCGCTGTTGATCATACTTATAAATTGTTCTTGCCAGTTATTTTGATAAAGAAGTACTGTATATATAACAACTATTGCCACAGATTTTCCAAACTTTATATTCCCTCTTATAGATTTTGTAGTTTGGTACTTGCATGAGCGAAAGAAAACTTGTTTAGAAACAGTCTGATACCCAACTATAACATCGGAAAGTTTATAAATACGGTACAGCCCTCAATGGTTTGTGGGCACCGTCCTTAACCTAGATGGGTGGCGGTAATTTACTTTTTTGTCGCGTCGGGCGATGAATTGGCGCGCAAAATGATATCTATCGTGAGAGAGTTGGCATTTGTCCTGCTCACACCGCGTACATTAAACCCATCATTTATTTTTTGCATGTTAGCGTATTAAGCCTTGTTATTACCCTAACCTAATGCCGAGGTAGCCTGTTGTGGTCGATTATATTTATCACGGTGAGCATCATTTTAGCTCTCAATGCCTTTCTCTAATGTCTGTGATGAGCCTGAGTTATGGGTCACGTCGCCGCCGGTCTCCTGTACATTCTGACGTGTGGTTTCAGACCGCAGAAAATATTGGCTTCGGATATCTCGGCGATTGATCATGTTCCGGCGGATTTTCACGGGGCTGGGAGGTGAAGTGACGTTGATGTCTGGAGGGTGGTGTGAGAATGCCGGGATAGTGGGCTGTGGTGACAGGATCAGAGTGTGTGTATGTGTGTGTGTGTGGGTGTGGGTGTGGGTGTGATAGGGTGCTGTTAGTGTGCTAACTGGTGGTGGTTAATCTCTCATGGTTTCCTTATATGAATTCTTTCACTTGTCATTGACACACACACACACACACACACACACACACACACACACACACATATATATATATATATATATATATATAGATATATATATATATATATAGATATATATAATGTATGTACTGTACCTGAATGTGTACGGTATGTATATATTTGGTATTATAAATCACCGTTTGCATTCCAGGCCATGAAAACCGAATGCAGTAAATTTGATGAGACATGATACAAAAGACTATCACAAACCTCACACGGAGTATTAACATGTGTCATCATTTAATTGGTGCCGAGTTTGAGCATTCATTTCAATAACAGAAATATGAGTAGAATTTTTTGTGAGAACGGACGTTTACGTATGTGTAGGCTTTGTGCAAATGTATAAGAAGAAAACATTATGCATAGGCCTAGGCCTATATTGTTGCTGGCTAAATCCTGAAATGTCACCATTCTTTTGCAGGTAATATGCCCGTGAAGTGGAACCTCAACAGCTTTAAAATGTTTGCCACAATGGGTGGACATCCATTGGTGAGTAGCTGGTACTGTACATGCAGTTAGAATGTCGGCGCTACAGCCAGGTCCCAGGGTCATGTTCGCCTGCAGTTCCACCGCATCTTCTTTACTTTTAGGTCATGTCCGTCATATTCCTCGCTTACGTATCATATCAGGAAGAGTCATCTGAAGGAAGAGAAGCGTACATTAACTAAGAGAATAAGGCGAGAAGCAGAAGAAATGAAATATACAAACTTTTGTTTTCGACTGTACTTTCACTCGCTACTGTCTGCCTCCTGTGTGGTTAACACTGCCAAGTGTAGTATAGGGCCCAGAACCAACAAGGTGATTTTCTTGGTATGGTACAATGAGACAAAACTATGCCTACTATTCCATTCCGTCTGCTTGACACAGGGCATGTCCATCACTGTCCTCCTTTAAGTGTAATATCCTAGTCATCTATGAACAGAATAACATACTCAACCTCTCTTGGATATAATGTTAGCCACTAAATGTCAGTGATATCTCTAAATGGTGAACTGTTAGACGAACATAAGTCCCTGATTGTACCAGAGTAGTTTTCTATGCTAGAAAGAGTGCCTAGACCCTGTGTTTGAGGGCTGCTAGTATACCAGTAGAAGGTATTGCCGAAGCTGAATGCCATTAGGTTGTATCTTGCCCGACCTTCCCCAACAAAACCAAAGTTGAGTCAGGCATTTTCGTTCGACAGAAAGGATCAATATATACAAATAATATGTGATATTACGAGTGGTTTCTGTTCAACTCGCATGAGAATTTCCGGCAACAGGGAATGAGGGACCGAGGATGGACGGCTAACCAACACTCGGTTACAAGACAAACTAGTTGCGATGAGAGAGAGAGTCTTGATGTAAATGTTTATATTAAGTGCAGGTATTATGTGATTCTCTGTTGTCCCGCTGCTCTTGTTCCCTCTGGCGGCGGAGCGAAGAACCTTTACTTCCCACAGAGGCAAATCGCAGGTTCCTTAAACAGTTTTATGTCTTATCACAATGACTAAGCCAGCGGTTCTCAACCTTTTCGAGTTGCACCCCCGTTACCCTTGGTCCACATATCTACGTCCCCGCTTCTTCTCGTATCCTGTCATCATCTGACTCTACAAACATATTACCGAATTATTGTTGTTATTTTTGCCGGTTTTAGTGGACGGTAACTCAGGTGAATAGAAGCTGAATTAGCCCTTCTCCTGCTGTCCATTATCCCCATTTTCGACGCATGAGAAGGGGAGCTGAGGAACATTTATAATTTAAGAGGGATGCGGTCCATCTTGCAATATAAGATTTCTTGATATCGTTATTGTCTCAAAACGACCAGAGAGAGAGAGAGAGAGAGAGAGAGAGCAGGAAGGTGGCCGGGCGACAGACGGGGGGGGGGGGGAAACACGGGTGCAGTGCCAAGTAAAATGTGCATTGAAGATAGGAGCACAGAGAATATGAATACTGAAAATATGCCATTGTTCATCGTGACACACACACACACACACACACACACACACACACACACACACACACACACACACACACACACACACACACACACACACACACACACACACATTCGTTGTTCTTGCTACTTTGAGTCTTCAAGCACCCCTTGGAAAATTGCTCAGCTCTCCAAAAGGGGACGTGCGCCCCACGTTGCGAACCACGCAGCTATCCTAAGCGATTTCGGCAAATTCTAGGGAGGGTACGTAATCGTAATGCTAATAAAAGGCCGCTGATAATTGATAATTGTATATTAGATTTAATACTGGCAGATTACCTTCCTCATCTTAAAACAACTTCTCGTATTTTCTTCCTGTGATGGCCTGTAAAATCACAGGATTGGCCATGAAAATTACACGAAATGTAGGAGAGGCGTCTTTACCTGCGAGCATACGCATTACCTCCTGACTGATATTGGGAGCTGGGCCGCCATTTAAAAATAGTCCTAAGCTAAGCTGTGTATAGGATTGCTTGTATGCGCGTCATTACCCGCACAGCCGTCAAGCACTTCACAGCCAAATATAGTGAACGGTAACATGATAATAAGATTTCAGATAATGACTTGTGTCAGTGTTTAATAACTTGAATCTTATTTACTCTGTATATTAGTTATGATTGTTTATAAATGATCTCCTACCTGGGACCTGTTTATACAGGATGCTGGCCAATATCCAGGATAAACAAGTGTTCACAGCAGTTCACTCTTATCACAGATCGTCTTGTCCGTCATGGGTATATACATTTTTTAATCACTCTTGTTTGCATGGGAAGTGTTTGGTGTCTCTACGAGTGATGACAGGCGTGCATACAAACAATCTTAGTTCTTTTATTCCGATTACATATTTAATATTTTTCTCTGGATGATGGTTCTTTATCATAGGATTGACTTCTCGATCTAGGCGAGTTATAGACAAACTTCACTAATGTCCACACAACAAAAGGTCCATCTTATGTTGAATAAAACTTAAGATTACGCTTAAAGAAATACGTCAGAGGATATATAGAATTAAACCCAGCCTAAGAGTGTTCATAGATATGGGTGGTGTGGTGTGCCCGGCTGAGTTATACCAGGTAATGGCCACCGCCCCCGCCGTCTTTATCACAGTCCACTCCCCCAAACACAATGATCAGCGCCGGGATTGCTCCTTAGTGTAGCGCCCGGTTCCCCCAAGCCGCCAAGGAGCAGTGTGGTAATGGCCAAACTAGCCAGTGTGATGACTACAAATGCAAGCGCGTTTGGGGGATAATTTGAAGGACGTAATGTGACCAGCTGGCTCGTCCCTCAGCGGTGTAATGGAGAGCAACCGGGATAGCAGACTGCAGACTTCTTGTTGCCCACTGGGCGCGCCGTCTGTTCCAGCCACGTCAGCTTTCACTTTAAGGGACGCATAATACAGTAGGGAGGCTTCGTAACACCTCTACCTTACCGATTTATTTTCTGTTGCACCTCCACGTTCTTTTACATACTACGAGGTATTTATGTCTTTTGAATATGGCTATAGTTTGCGTTAGTAACTTGAAAGAGACAAATATAATGGACAAACATAAATCGCAAAGGAAGAGGTGTTACAAAATCTCCAGAGCCACTTACGACACTGAGACAGAATGAGTTTTGACGGAAATTATGCGATAATGTAGGTCGGAATAAAATCCGGACAAAGAACACGAACACGTTCTGGCCATTCCTCTTCTCACCGTCACCTGGTCGGCAGTGCGAAACAGTATGACTAGAAAGTAGACTGATAAAATTGGGTGTTGTTCCATGCTGCCTTGGCGTACATGACTAAGCAATTAGCGTAAGAATGTTTAAAATTCCATCCATAGTGCGACACGGCTTTAAGGAGAGTGGCGATAGTAATGGGCGAAGTTAAGACCTGCATTCTTGTGGAACAGAGGGTCCCCATAAAACCCTTTCCTTACGGTTTAATTATTTTAGTGTAGTTCTCCATTGTTCTCTATTTTTCTTACACAGTCGATTTCAGTATTCAGAATATATAATACAGTGTAAAACAAAGAGTTCTAATATGCACAAAATAAATAATTAAATAAATAAAGATCACTAAAGAAGAGGCGCAAGAGAGCCTCTTAAGCCACCGAGAATATGGCGTTTACTACAGCATGCTTAAGACTGAAATCGCGAAGATTAGCCTGTAATATTTGACGAACATATATGGAACGCCTGTGGTTATTAGATTGTATCAGCCCACGTCGTATATTAAAGACTGGCGTAATCAGCTGTATTAGAGGTCGGAGTCTTTGTGTTTTCGTTGTTACCTTGTGAAAATATACTTTTAAAAAGAACGTGTCATTCACTTTGTGTTATAAAGTTTAAACATAGGGCCTTTGTTTCATCATCATCATCGTCATCGTCGTCGGTCGTTCTGTTTCCCTGTCAGTATATGGGGTGGGCTGCTGATTGCGCGCGCGCGCGCGCACACGCACACACACACACACACACACACACACACACACACACACACACACACACACACACACACACACACACAGAAGAAAAGAAACAGTAGGAGAACTATCTTGAGAGTCCCCTCGGAAAAAAAAAAAAAAATTGTCCACACCTCATTTACTTGTCAGTCAAGGCATTCCAAGTACTGCAATGCGTTGGTTATGTATTGAAATAATGGGGTGAAAGTGTAACAGTATAGTCTGCGCACGGAGCCAGAATAAGGTAGAGAAATCTTAGTGAAGGGGTTAATGGAGACACTTTATTCTCCTCCCCACGATTGGTCCTTCCCTGGTTGACGAAAGTTATCTGATGGTGGCCAGAATGAATGTAAACGTCGTCCACACAGCGAAGAGGTTAATTGCTTCACTATGGGATATCTTCAAACCTGAATAAAACATTGTGGCGATAGGAAAAGTAAAGTGAATCAAAATCGTCCATTTATTGAAGGGATTATTGACTGTTTCTGCCCATTTCACTACAAAAAGTTTCTTCTTAGTTACATAATACCGTCTGGCTGTAGTAGGAAGAAATAAATGAGTTCCCCATCGTTGTGGAGGGGCGAGGAAAAACACCCATTTCAAAAGCGTGCAAAGAACTGAGCTTGATGCAAAAAAATCCCTCTTCTTACGTTGCAGCTCAATTGCAGGAGGTGGTTTGTCAGTCAGACCTGCCAGCCTCCACATGCACCCTGTCACGCAAACCTGGAGGGACTCACGCACTCCCTGCCATACCCTCACGCACTTCACCTCGTAAAACCACACACGCCGTCATACACAGCCAATAACCACACGCACACCTTCATACACCCACACGCACACCACAACGTCACGCACAGACACATCCTACACACACAGACACTCACACAGCTTTGGAACACACACACACACACACACACACACACACACACACACACACACACACACACACACACACACACACACACACACACACACACACACACACACACACACACACACACACACACACACACACACACACACCACTTCATACTAATGCAGTCACATGCACATCGACACGCACACCCACAACCTCACGCACGTCCACACTCACCTTCACACACATCCACAGCCTTACCCTTTCAACCCGAAGAGTCTCTCCTAAGCTGAATAAATGTGTGTGACAGTATTGTGAATGAATTTAAAAACGGTAAATGGGGGAGGCGGTGGCTGAATCGATAGAGAGGCGGCCTGCAGTCCTGATGGACCCAGGTTCGAATCCCGGCAAGGGCAGGGAACAGTTTAAGGATTTGAATTTCATAAAAGCAGACTTTCCTGATCTACCAGATGACCCGCCGACATGTCGTAAAAGTACCCCCTCTAATACCAGTACACCAGTCCTGTATGAGACAGCCCTAGCATGCATTCAATATGGACGATGGGTGTTAGCGGCGAAGTGGTGACATGTGGAGGTGTAGGAGGACTACTGGGCACTGGGATAGGCTACTGCCCCAGAGATATAGGCCCTGACGCCTTTGGCCAAAGTCGGATACATTAAAAAAAAAAAAAAAAAAAAAAAGTGGTTAAATCAGAGGTTACCAGACATATTGTGGTCACTTCCTAGATTTACAAGAAAATCATTGATGATCCTCCCACCTCCCAGAGGTGGGTACCCAACCTCCTGGAGGGGTTATTTTAAATAATTATAGATTTGGGTTTTTTGCTCCTCCGTTTAGTCGTACATTCTAATGTGTAATAACAAGAATTTAGCGGTTTTCTATTTTTTTTTTTTTTTTACACTTTTGGAAAAATATAGCTTTTTTTTTTCACTTTTATGTAAGATAATTTCAGGACCCAGAATCTGATTGTACTCTTTTATCTCTGTCTGTAGCCAGACACCAAAATCCCGTAAGGGGTAGCTGTTTGTCTTTGAGTTAATTGTTTTAGGGGAAGGGGCACTTACCCTCTGCCAACCCACGTGCTGACACGTAGATTTTTTTTTTTTTTTTTGCCTATCGACCATTGAGGCCGGAGCCCCTGGTCATTAAGGCAAAATTACATATATGTATATACATTGACATATATACATATATATACGAACATATATATATACATACATACACACATCCATGCATAAAACATACACACTTTCATGCACACGTACATATATATATAATAATTTTTATTTTATTTATTTTTTTTTGTATTTTTATTTTTATTATTTTTTTGGTAATTTTTTATATTTTTAACCTTATATTACTTATAAACAAAAATGCCTAATATAAAGACCCTAAAACTAATCACCTAACAGACAAATCGCTAACCTATACTAAGTCCTAAGAGATAACTAGACCTACACTAATGGTAAAAAAAAGCCTCGACCAAAAGAACACCATCGACTGCAGATATGTAATGCCTTCCTACGTTACATACCTGCATTCATCACCTGGTGCCTGTCAGTCGAGGCACAACCTAATACAGGGGACATCAATCTATGAAAGGGAACCAGACGAGTCAGGAACATTTCCATATACGTCAGCTGTCGCCCCTAATTAGAATAACTTAAGCAAGATGGTATAATGTATTTACATAATTTATACAAAAAGTGAAGAACCTCGCCCAGCAGACCACCATCGACTGCAAGTGCCCAATACCTTCCTATATTGCACACTTGCACTCATCAGCTGGTGACTGTCAGGCGAGGAACTTGGCTTAATGTAGGGGACATCTATATTAGAAATAGATCAGTGGGAGGAGGAACTATTTAAAATATGTCAACTGTCATCCCTAATTAATATTACAATATATACATATTTACCGTTGATAAAAACCATAACCACACAGTAAAAAAGTCACATCACTCTGATCAGTCCGGTCTCTCTCAAGAAAGCCATCAATTTATCAGTCATAACAATGTCCCCATCACCCAAGATGGTGGAAAGGGTGAAGGGGACGTCTGCTGCGCCGCGGTAAATTATAAGTGAAGCACGTTCACGAATAAATCCCCGACAGCGCAGGATGATATGACTGATAGATAACACCGCATCACAGATGTCACAGTGCGGTGGGAAGCGTCTTTCCATATAAGGTTTCATATGTGTTAAAATGGTGGCATTGAGCCGTAACCGTGCCAACACTTTTTCTTCCAGGCCACGTAGTGAATACTTATGGGTTGGTTATATGGTTGCCACCCTGCATTGTAAATGGTTTCCTGGCTTACAAGAAACCATTTTCCATGTCACTCCTTGTAGAGCCACCTGAAAGGAAAAGAAGAGAAATAAGAAGTGAGAGGAAAGATGGGAGACATAGGAAGAGAGAGGGCAGACACAGAAAAAGAGTGATGGTAGTGAAGGAAGAAGTAGGCAGCACAACATCAAGTCATTGGATGATAATCGCCGCTGCCTACCACCATCTTACTTTAAAAAGCACAAATTAAAATCCCAAAAGCGCTTGATCACAATCTACATCATATTTATAACCAATAATACGTCAGAACGGCAAATTTGGCCATTCTAACCTTATCTGCTTATCCCCCACCCCCAAGGAATATCAAAGTTTCCCTCCAAAGGGGCAATGTTTCTCCATTTGGAAACCTCTGGGTTAAATGAAGAGTGTTTTTACATACCTTCATAGGCCCTTGCCACAACTTTACCACCCTGTATAACTTTGCCCTGTCTGTCTGTCTGTCTGTCTGTCTGTCTGTCTCTCTCTCTCTCTCTCTCTCTCTCTCTCTCTCTCTCTCTCTCTCTCTCTCTCTCTCTCTCTCTCTCTCTCTCACACACACACACACACACACACACACACATATATATATATATATATATATAACACACACACACACACACACACACACACACACACACACACACACACACACACACACACACACAATTAATTTAACCCTTACGGAAAGAACATCAGTAGTGTTAGGGATCCGTACTACCTAACTATGGATTCGGTTACCCCTGCCTAACAGTCCTAACGTAAAATTACCCTGTTGTACTGTGATACACTAAAGTCTCTTAGATTACAGTACAGTACTAGTATGTCAGAACTTGCCCAATGCTGTACTGTTCTGTCGAACAGTTTGACTTCTAACCTCTTCAAACCGATGTTGTATTTCATACTTTATTCTTGCCATCTCTAGATGGTTTTATTCAATTTAGGGAGGACCTCTTGTAGTGAGGAGGTTAATAAGGTCATGAACAAACCCATTTGTATGGGAATTTCCGTAATAAGGTGAGTAAAATCATCTGAAGATAGGAAAAATAAAATGTAATAAAACTCCATTCAGTTGTTCTTGTTGTTGCTCAACACCAGTCCGTCTGATCGCGCGCATCCTCCATCGCAATTAAGCAACTGCCCCTATGGTGTTGTCCCATAGGTTCTCTACACCGTTCATGTTGTGTCTGCATGTTATTGTGGCATGTGCTGTACACTGCTTCATTATGTAACATCTCGGATTCCACCCATCCCAAATCTAAGGTGGTAGCTGAGGAAGGCTGGGTGATGTACTGCTGTGTGATTAGTTAGTTGAACTCCATCATCTCTATTTAAGGACACCTCCGATGGGTGGATGTCAGGAGGGGGGCGTGTAGTATGGTGTTGTGATCGAGGTGTTGTATTGGCCTGCACATGAAGTGTGAAGGTGTTTTTTCATTGCTAGTGTTGGAGTATCTGATGGTTGGAAGGGTTTTACCCAAATTGAATGAAGTCCATTGACGATTTGGGAGAACTTTAAAGAAGACGAGATCGTACTCAAAAGGTTAGTGTTTCTAATCCATTCAGAGAGTACGAAAACTGAGTAAATATCGTCTGTCCTACAAAGAGTACAATAAATGACTATAGTACTGAAAAGGTCAACACACACCGTCATTCCTATTCCAGACCAGTTAGCTGCGCAGACCGAGGACGTCTTTCGTATTTACGTCCGCCAAGGATTTTTTTTTTTTTTTTTTTTTTTTAATGTCTGTTAGCAACATTATGGTAAATGTGTTGGATAGAAATGCACAAAATTTAAGATAATGACTGAGGACCTATCAGAGAAATAGATCACAAACACGCCAACACCTACTGTATACCAGACAGTTCAGATTACCACCAAAATTTAATCAACCCTTCTTACATCCATGACCCGCATATCCACAAAATTTCATTAAAATCCATCAATAACTTTATATATATATATATATATATATATATATATATATATATATATATATATATATATATATACCTAGGCTGCTTCCCCCAAGGAAAGGGAGGTAGCCGAGACAGGACGACTCACTCTCCATTTACTCATCCATTCAAACACATTCATTCGCATCTTAGCCCCAAAGGGGAGAACGGACAGATCCTCACCGCATCACACCGCACAAGGGTCAACTGCGCAATGCAAGCAGTGACATCCACAGCAGGGCCCGACAGCAGAACTGGTTTACCCCTGCCACATCATAACAGACCCATCCCCTTACCCGCACCTGACCTGACTAGCTGATCAGACCAAATGCGGGAGAATATCCCCTCAGGGCTGCGTCATCACTTATTCATTCACAATTTCTCTCCATTTATTTCTGTCACGCACAGCCACTCTTCCTTGCTCAACAGACGAACAAAGCAGGTGAAACTGCCATGAGAAGAGCGCTTGCTGGATGGATTGGATTGGACTTTGGATTCATTTCAAACCATTTCAGCACCACTGAAATTTTTTGGGGGATGAAAATATGGATATTTCTTAGTGTGATGTTTTTCCAGTCCTGTACTTGTTTTCACCTGCGTGTAGGAAGTCATTTGGCGAGATTTTCCGCGCTTCTTTGCGAAGCACAGGACGGGTTTAGGAAGCTAAAAATTGCATTGTCAGATGCGCCAGACGTTACTCTTCAGTTTGGTAAAAAAAAAAAAAAAAAAAATCGATTTTCGAAATTTGATAAAATGGTGCCTGGGCCGTCCTCTGGGTCCCGACGATATCCGGACCCACGACCACTGAGGGGTTCCAATCCCCCACCCAGCCCAGGACCTGTGACCGATTTTGATGAAAAAGTTTCCTTCTGTTGTTTATGGATATCTGCCTTCTGTTTTTTTTTTTTTTTTTTTTTTTTTTTTCCCCCAGAACGATTGGCGGAAAATTGTGACCTGCAGAGAGCAGACAAACAGACAGACAGATAGACAGAGAAACATACGGAACTGACCAACATGCTTGTCGAATCGAGAGATTCCGACAAGCAACAAACAATAGGGGTGAATTCATAACCACCTCCGGCTTCGCTGGCGGAGGTCAGTATAGAGCGGAAAAGGTCAGAGGTCAAGACCAAGACATGAAAAACATGAAATGGGAGATGGTACTGCTTTGACCGAGGTATACGCACCATAAATGTTCCTGTTTATTGTTTCTATCTCCAGAGAATTTCGTTCTAGTTCGGAGAGATTTTTTTAAAATAAAAGAGTTTGGCATTCATTAACATCTGCACGAGTGGTATTTCATAACTTAAATAAAATCGTATAGAGGCAACAAGAATAAATTACAATGAGTCCTTATGGCGGTGAAGGTCTAACACCTGCCGTCGCCACGCACCATTAGCCAAGGACCTAAGTATTTAGTACCATATCCGCCCTGCAAAGTTGCCGCTCTTTTGTACCTCAGCACCACCCAGTGTAACATCCGTGTTATCACTCAGATTGAATTTAAGCCCAAAGGTCCAATGAAGCTGTCTTGTATTAGCAGATGTTAGTACGGTAATAGAGTTATTATGCGTAGACAAGATCTGTAAGTGAAATTTCGTCAGCCTTATCCGTTATGGCAAAAATTCTTCATCCTTTAAAACTGATGACGACTTTTATAGTTATATTCTTGCAAACTGGAAACGATCACATTTTTATCTTTGAGACCTCTTATAATGAATAGGTTGACGAAGACTGTATCTGTCTTATTATAATCCGAGAGAAATATATATATCCTAATGCTAAATGTAATATATAAAACAGGGGTTAATACGTAATACTTATCGACTGAACTCCTGGCGTATATGCACAACCACTAATCATCACAACCACACAGCACATTACTAGCATGACCACCACACCACACATGTCTGATACCTTCAGTGTTGATCTCAAACAAACAAATATTTGTATATGAAAAAGATAACTCAAATGTGATCTCGAAATATTTATTATGTAGTCGTAAAATAAGCAAATATATTTAATCTTCATTGTTGACATTTACTACGATATCATCTTAGACCTTTTTTGGGCTGGACGATTTAATTAAAAGGAAGTACTAAGTAATTAAAATTTGAATGTCGTAAAACAGTATTTAGCAAAACACTTAGCCACTTGGTTTGCAGGTGTGCACTCGTCCACAAAAGTTATCGTTTCGACATGTGGTCAATAGATCCGAGGCTTTGTGGGCATTGTTACTCGACCTGAGTCAGTTTGGTCGGTACCTCTTCATTGTCGGCCTGTAGGCATGAATGAATTTATCCGTTCTCGAGGAATGTGAATCCAGCGAGGCTTCATATATTGCATTGTGCGATTTGGAGGTGATGTAACTGTTAAGGGCCGCACTGTTATCGACGCTGGTTGCATTAGTGCCACGACGACAGAATGATGTGATCGGGGCAGGAGGAACTTACACTGAGTACTAGAGTGGGTTGGAAATAAAATGCACGTGTACTTATCCCTCTTAATTTCCCTATATTCACTTATTACGCAGAGTTTGGAAGTCTTGGTTGGCGGAATGTTACGAAATGTTTTTAGATGTTTATTTAAGATTGATTATTATTACTAGTAGTTGTCGTTGTAGCACTGGTTATTGTAATAGTAGTTGTTGTTGTTTTTGTTGTGTATTATTGTTATTGATGCTGATACTGGTATATGTAATAATATTAGTTTAAGTTATATTTCAGTCTCTCCTACTGGTGTTCATGTTGACATGTCTCATTTGTGATGTTTCGAGACAGTTGTGTTAAATGTTTGAGTATTGCTGTATTCACTCTCCCGTGGCTTCTAAATAGCCCATATTTATAAACATCTCCTAATAACAGACACTTTGAGCTTTATGGAATTTTTGCTGTGCAGAGAAGGATCTAATATATGGGCCATCCTCTGCTCGCTCCCACTCCCGGCCCAGCTGCTACTGATGTGGAACACAGGTGTACCAACTGTTAACCAGACCCTGGGAATTATAGCAGTCACTTCGTCAAGTGTTTCAAAATGGAACGTCGAAAAAAGTAACGATACTTTTTTTTTTTTTTTAGGTGTACATGCAGATTGATGTAAATGAGTGGTTCATTATCAGTACTGGACTGACAACAGCTGTGGAATGTGTAGGCAGTACGGATGATATGAGAATGATGTAAACTGGAGTGAAGGATGGTAATGGAAAGAGTGTTTGACGTCTGATGTATGCAAATGACTCGGAAGCCGCTTGCTATCAGTGAATGAGACCTTTGCATACTGATTGTGTGTGTGTGTGTGTGTGTGTGTGTGTGTGTGTGTGTGTGTGTGTGTGTGTGTGTGTGTGTGTGTGTGTGTGTGTGTGTGTGTGTGGTACCCGGTCTTTGAAAATAAAAGTTGATTAGCGTAAAGTGATGGGTGTTGAAAGCGGTGTGACTCACACTGTGATGCGTTGATGAATGCAGAAAGACTTTAAAGTGATGGAAGAGAAGGATATCCTGGCTCAGTGATACAAAGGTGAGGAAGGTTCAAGGAAAAAAAAATGGATAACAGCAACGTGACTGGGATTGTGAAGGTCATAATACTGGCGCAGAAGAGGATAGTTAATACCGAGATTGCAGGAGGACAGCATGAAGGTGTGCTGGTGGCCACGTCAGCGTATGGGTGTGAGATATTATTACTGCATGAGCAGGAAGAGTCCACAGTTGAGTGAGAGGAGTGGAATTATACTGTTGAGGACTTGTGAGGTGCATAGATTGGATAGAAAAAATGTAGTGGAAATGGAACTTTTGAGCTATGTAAGATGTGTGTAGGTTGAAGAGAATAAAGACACAAAAAATTGAACTGTTGAACACTCTATATGAGGCATGTTGATAGGACAGAATAAAGGCGCGAAGTGGGATTCCAGAGGAGAGTATATGTTATGAGGTGTGAAGATGGACAGATTAATGAGTATTGAGCTCACAGAAATATGCAGAGTTAGAAAGGCCTACTGACTGAAGAACAGACGTGTCTGGACTTTTATGGTGTGACCTCGGAAAAAATGTTTAGATGTGGTAAGTGAATGTGTGAGAGGTAATGACAGCAAAGAAGCCAAAGATCGAGGGATATATTTGGATGATGAAATATATATGCCAGTGAAGAAAACAAGAACGCACCTTATACCGGTAAATAACTTAGATGTGGATGAAATGGCTCTTTCTCACACGTGCTACAAGGGCGATTTATTCAGGTGAATCACATAAGTGTGGATGTGTCTCCTCTCCCTCTCCCCGCACTTTTATGATATAATTCCTCACGATTTTCCACTGATCTGTGGCATTAACAGAGAATGGATTTTTTACGAATAACCTGTGGCTACAGTAAATGCGGTTCTCGTTTATATGTAATTACATGTAGTTTTTTTTTAGTGCATCTAATTACCGACTAAAATTACAATGATAATGTCTAGTTTAAAAAAATGAAATGATAGTCAACTGACCAAGGCACAGATTAAAAAACACTTAGAGATACCCCCGGATCCTGTGTATTGGTTTAGTCGAACATTTATGTCGAATGAATGGTATTTTTTTATTTTCATCTAAGAGTGCTTAACAACGTACTTTACACCTTTTCATCATTGTCATTTTTAAATAAGTACGCCCATTATGATTTTATGGGTCTTAAAATAGTCTTCTGACAGCTTATGAAGTATATCACTTAACACTAACATCATTATTACAATAACATGAAGGGCCGTGTATTGTTACCTAATAAGTAATTATAGGCTATACGTTGTTTATAAAGGTCTAGAATGAAAATCTGATTCAGAAATCCCCCATAGCCAAATATGGCGAGCATTTTTTCGACACCTTTGCTGAAAGAGTGGATTTAGAGCCACAGTATTCTCATCTCTGATATTGCAGTTTTTTTTTTTTTCCTCCACCTTAACAGACATATTTCTAAACAGTGGAAACTCAGCGATGGGCCGGGGAATTTTGAAGGTTTGAGCGGTGAGTAGGACCAAATGGTCCATAGCTCTAGGAACTCTGATGATAATTTCTGCAGTTTTTGTGGCCTCTTTCTGTATATGGATACTAGCCATCCGAAAAATTTTGTGTGATGGTGAGTTAGGTTGCAGTTTCTCCAAATTTCGGTACCGTAGCACAGAAACTGAAAAATACATTTTATTGTACAGTTACAGGAGATAAATGCCTTGACACACTTGTGACTCCGAACCAAGGACGCAAGATCGCAACCTGTTTCATTACAGTTGATTGATTGACCATGATTCCTAAGCTATCGACACCCTTATTCGTCAGGAATTTCAGACCACAGAAGCTAGTTACCTGTCCGCCTGATATTTACATCCGCAGCTCGCGAAGCCAAAGTGGGTGTTATAGTTTGGTCGCTGTGTGTGTGTGTGTGTGTGTGTGTGTGTGTGTGTGTGTGTGTGTGTGTGTGTGTGTTTTAACAAAATAATTCATATTGTTTCTTATCCAGTTGTAAATAAACTCGGTAGAAGAGGTGAGGGCTAGCCAGTGAATAAACCTACTCTTGTTAGAACAATATGGCAGAGGTTAAGGTCAAAGGTGTAGGTCAAAATTTGACCTAGCAAAATCAACTAGAAATTTTTTGAAAACCAACTTAGACCAAACGAGGAAATGTTGAGGGTAGGGCAAGAATGAAGTTATTTAGCTTTGAAAAGTAGCCGAAAGACAAGGTCGCAGGGCAAGGTCAAAGTTCAACCTATGTGTATATGCTTGTTAACAGAATAACTCAGTTTTTATTGAGTTTAAACCCAACTTGGTGTATGGGTTGAAGGTGAGATAAGAAGTGAACCTAGTATTATACAGTAGGACAATAAGTCACCGAGGTCACAGGTCAAGATCAAATTAAGCAATTTGTATCCGATTTAGACCAAACTTTGTGGAAGGGTTGAAGATAATGCAAGAATTAAACGATTCGTCCTTGAGACTAATCAGTCAGAGGTCAAGGTCAAAGTGAAAGGTCAAAAATCAAGGTCACTGAGCAACATCAAGTCAGATTTGATATTGTTTGAAGTAAAGCCAGTGGAAATGTTGAGGGTTATTCAAGATTTAAGAAATTTGATTCTGAGAATAGTCTGTCGAAGGTCAGGGTCACAGGGCAGAGTCGAATATTTGGCCCTTGGACCAGCTGATGGTTGCGGGTGTTGCGCCCTTCTTGTTACAGGTTAGTTTAACTAGACTTCCCTAGAATTTTACATTTTTTAAACGTCTGGGTTTCCGCGACTAGGAATAGCGTTTCATGCCTGTATTATGTCAATTTAGGAAGGTCTGCGGGTATTGACTCAGTTTCAAGAGAATGTACAGAAGTCATTGACTCTGTTCAAGTAAGCTGGCTAACAAACCACCCAAGTGAAAACTGAATTCCTTTTCCGTTGTCTCAAAATGATGCGGCTGGACAGGAGATAGAGAATAAAAGGACGGCGTACAGCAGCAGACACACACACAAAATATATATATATAATAATAATAATGATAATAATAATGATAATAATACTAATAATATAATAAAAATAATAATAATAATAACAACAGCAACAATAAACAACAGCAGCACCATCACCAACAACAACAACATATCACTAGCATCATACAACACCGCCACCACACAACATACCACCACACAACACACCACCACACAACATACCACCACACAACACACCACCACAACACAACACACCACCACACAACACACCACCACACAACACACCACCACACAACACACCACCACAACACAACACACCACCACAACACAACACACCACCACACAACACACCACCACTACACAACACACCACCACACAACACACCACCACACAACACACCACCACACAACACACCACCACAACACAACACACCACCACAACACAACACACCACCACACAACACACCACCACTACACAACACACCACCACACAACACACCACCACACAACACACCACCACACAACACACCACTACACAACACACCACCACACAACACACCACCACACAACACACCACCAGTACACAACACACCACCAGTACACAACACACCACCACTACACAACACACCACCACTACACAACACACCACCACACAACACACCACCACACAACACACCACCACTACACAACACACCACCACACAACACACCACCACACAACACACCACTACACAACACACCACCACACAACACACCACCACACAACACCACCACCACACAACACACAACCACACAACACAACACCAGCAAACAACACAACACCACACAACAGACCACAACACAACACACCACCACACAACACACCACCACACAACACACCGCCACACAACACACCGCCACACAACACATCACCACACAACACACCACCACACAACACACCACCACACAACACACCACCACACAACACACCGCCACACAACACACCACCACACAACACATCACCACACAACACATCACCACACAACACGCCACCACACAACACACCACCACACAACACACCACCACACAACACACCACCACACAACACACCACCACACAACACACCACCACACAACACATCACCACACAACACACCACCACACAACACACCACCACACAACACATCACCACACAACACACCACCACTCAACACATCACCACACAACACACCACCACACAACACATCACCACACAACACACCACCATCACCACCAAACAACACACCACCATCACCACCAAACAACACACCACCATCACCACCAAACAACACACCACCATCACCACCAAACAACACACCACCATCACCACCAAACAACACACCACCATCACCACCACATAACATTACCATCACCACCACACAACACACCACCATCACCACCACATAACATCACCATCACCACCAAACAACACACCACCATCACCACCACATAACATCACCATCACCACCACACAACACACCACCATCACCACCACATAACACCACCATCACCCCCACATAACACCACCATCACCCCCACATAACACCACCATCACCCCCACATAACACCACCATCACCCCCACATAACACAACCATCACCACCACACAACACCGCCACCACTAGCACACACTAGACCACCATCACCACACAACTCCACCGCCACACTTCACTGCCACAACACGGGTCACAGCACCACCTCCAGCACAGAACACTACCATCACATCTCCATTAAGAAGCTGCCAACACAGCTATCCACTACCATTGCCATCACACCTCACCCCATCATCTCCCCACAACACTCAGCCCCTGCCACAGCGTCTGACCATAGCTACCACCACCCCTACCATGTCAACAGCAATACTCAGCAGTTCGACTACAGTAACGAAACAGTAACTACAAAATCAGCGTGTAACACACCATTACCTCCATAACTAAGCCGCACTGCACTTTCACTAAATCTTACCATACTGTGTGTTACCACACCACTGAATGTCAGTCTACATTACATTTTTTTGTGTGTGTGTCCGACCCAGGGCATAGGCTTCACAGCCTGCTCCCGAGGCCCAGTAGTCCTCCTGCATATCATATACCTACACATGTCACCACTTCGGCGCTAACACCCACCGTCCATATTGAATACATGCTAGGGCTGTTTCATACAGGACTGGTGTATTGATATTAGCGGGGATACTTTTACATGTCGGCTGGTCTTTTGGTAGCTCAGTAAAGTCAGCTTTTATGACATTCAAATCCTTAAACTGTTCCCTGCTCCAGCGGGAATTCGAGCCTGGGTCCATTAGGACTGCAGGCCACGTCTCTACCGATTCAGCCACTGCCTCCCTCAAATACTACCACACCACACTATACCGCACCTTAGCACACATCATACCGCAGCAGAGCAGAGCACACCAGGACGCAGCAGGGCACATAGCGCGGCGGTCCCTTGTGAGGGCTGCTGGAGTCAACAGCCCGGGGCGGCGGTGAAATCATGCGGGGAGGGTAAAGTTTGCAGTCCTGCGGCAGGCTGGTGGCCCCGGGCCCTCTCCACACTGGACCCGCCCGCCGGTCCATGCTCTGCCGAGCCACACACAATCTGGGACTTTGGGAGGCCTCGCTGACGGAGGAAAATCTGGGTGGGGAGAACAAGTGACGGGGAAGGACTTCAATAAGGAAATGTGAAACTGAACTCAATTACAGACGTGTCTGGGGTAGAATAAGAAAATCAGACAGCATATCATGGGAAAGAGAGGGTAGGACGAATGGAGCAGTGTGAATAAATACTGTGGATAACGAGGAAAGAAAGGGTTTACTTAATGACAGGAGGTAAGGCTTGTACGTGTACAAGTGGGAGTTAACATGAGAGCGAGCAGATCATTACTGCTTTCGGGTTTCAGTCAGTTACTGCTTAGGAAGTACGTTAGTGGTGTGATGGGAACAGCTGACATTAATTTTAGTCCTTGCTGTTTCATGACACACACTTTCAGCTCATTTATGGTCGTATTGTAGGTGACTTTGGAAATTCCGCAGCACGTTTCTTTCGCGATTTAATCTGCACATTGCACTTAAGCATCATCTTGTGCGTTATTGACTGCAAAATGAATCGGTATTAAAACTGTATTAATACGTAGCATACAGGAGAATGTTATGCTGCATTATCCAAAATCCTTAAGGAACGAGTGCTACGAAATCTCCTAGGCCATCTAGATTGTGGGTTCTGTTCCTAGCGACCGAGATACTGCGGAAGCTTTCTAAACATTATGGGTGTGTTGCGTGCGACAGTTCGCTGTTCACACTCTCGCCTGTCAGAGGTGCAGTCTTCACCTGACGCACCCTCAACCACCACACTCACTTCACGTACTACCTTCTGCCTTATGCCGCCTCCATAATTATCTCATACTTTTCCACAACACCTACTTTTGTCATTATCAGCGCTTCACCCTCACCACCTCCTCTACCAAGCTGCTCATTACCCCTCCACCACCCTACCGGCAACCGGAGAAGGTAATGATGACAGCAATTTAGCACATTACCACCTACTCTCCGTACCGCCACCCTCACTCACAAGCCCCCTCACCTCCTCCCGTTCATGCTATCTCATCATCGTCACCTTCCTTGAACCACCTTCTTTCCCACTCTTCTTCATATTCTTCCTACCATCACCGTCACTTACTCACCCTTCCTCCATCCTTCCCTTCCCCCATCAGTACTCACTCTCCCTATCCCACCCTCCTTCCCACTTTCACTATCCCTACCCTCCTTCTTAATCTCCCAGTCGCGCGCGCACACACACACACACACACATACACACACACACACACACACACACACACACACACACACACACACACACACACACACACACACACACACACACACACACACACACACACACACACACACACACACACACACACACACACCTATGCTGTCTCGCATTCTCCCCCTCTCTCATGACCACCCTGTCGTGGCCACTTCATCACCTTCTTCATTATCAGCGTGTTATCATTACCGTCAGAGGGGTGGGAGATTGTTGGATGCACGTGAGGCAGAGCCGCCGCCTGGCCTCCCGCAGCGTCTGCATTGTCCCTGCCTGCACCTCGTTATCGCCCTCACTCGCACCACTATCAGACAAATCCACTCCACTCCACCCTCCCCACCCCATCCCTCCCCACTTGACTCCACACCACCCCTTACTACCCCACTCCACCATTTACCACTCTACTTAATCCCATTCCAACTAACCCCACCCCACTCAGTTGGTCCCCTTCCCCGTCTTCACTCATACCTGTGCTCTGACGTCTATCTTCTCTCAACTTTACTTCTTGTGTAAGCGTTGACGTAGGGGGAAACTAACAGTGCCTCGAATAAAACATGTTGTATCAGTAAAGTAGATATGCAGTTTCTTCCTATGCATCCAGAGAAATTATGGAAAATGCATTCCCAGTCCTGCGATATGTATGCCGATTTGAAAGAATCGAGAAATGAATAAAACAAAATCATTCGGGGGGCCGAATGCTAATCCCTCGTCAAAATATGTTTTTGGCTAAGGTACAATCTACCTACAGACCAGATTTAAAGACGAGATATTATGGCAACACACACACACACACACACACACACACACACACACACACACACACACACACACACACACACACACACACACACACACACACACACACACACACACAAACTATATCGTCTCGCCGTGCTAAAGGCGGGCGATAAAAAATTATCAAAACTACGAAATTCATTTATCACGTTTTACAAAAAGCCAGTTATTAAAAAACACAGTATATAGCGGCTGGCATTCGGTCGTCCCTCATCAAATCCTCACCGAAAGCAATATGCTTCTGCGCATCCGCTAGTTGCTGTTTCATGAAGGTTTGGTGAAAATTCGCCCCCAACTTGTCTAGATATTTTGGGAACAAATACATACATTCACACGCAGACACACACTGACAAAAACTATATTGCCTTGCCTTAATAAAGACGGGCGATAATACTATTACTGCGTCATAAAAGAAGCTAGTTTCCCGATGTAAAAGCCACATGAATGCAGTGATGCCTGTGTGAATGAGTGATATCTCAGGATACACTGAGTTGTAGTAGTAGTAGTAGACAGTGAATGGATGCCCATTGTACAACATGTATCAAGATATCAGAGCGATATCTGCCTTCCTTCCCTATTTTGTATCTTTTTTAAGTATTGAATGGGGGCTGACCTCCCTAAAAATAATGGTGGGAAATTTAGTATACTGGCAGGCATTATCAAGGAACCAGACGAGGGCTTACCTGAAAATTTTCATAGATATCCACATGCACACTTTCCCAGATGTCTTATCTTTTTTTTTTTTTTTTGGAGGGGGGGGGAGGAGGTTGACCACTCCACGAATCATAGGGAGGGTCACGCTCCCTAACTATCGCATTACAGATGAAAGTCCATCGTACATCTTGTACTAAAATTTGAAAGCCATATCTTCCTACCTTTCACTCTCTGAGAATTTTTCATTTGGCAAGGGAGGCTGACCCCCTAAAAATCATGGTAGAAAATTTTTAATTTTATATAATGGAAAACCTTCGAATTAAGCAGACGTACTCACCTGGGAAGTTTCATTCATATCCATCAGATGGCCCAGGAGGAGTTAACACACACACACACACACACACACACACACACACACACACACACACACACACACGGGCGAACCTCGCTCAGAGGTATAGGATGGGTTGATAAAGAGAATAAATTACTCATACCAACTCAGCCTATTCCCATCTGCAGAAATGAGCTTTAACCTTAAGGATATGAAGTTATTTAGCCACAACACAGTATTCTTCGAAAAATGATGTCGCATCGCCGACTCATCAAATTGACTGTGAGAGGAACGTTATTATTTTTATCGCTCTCAGGAGGAGGTCTGTATTCTGAACTCAGTACAACCATGTAGCAGAAAAAGTTAACTGGAGGATGTTTCTAAAATATTCAGTACGTGGGACTTCTCCCATCTTTAATAATCGTGTGACTGTAGCAAGGATAATTTCTAGCAGCATCGTACTGAAGGGGATTCTGTATAAAGAACTGACATTCTTCCCTCTGGATTGAAACCTCCACCTTCATTGTAAGAGCGATCAGAACTTGAACACTAAGTTCATTCCATATGATATTGATATCGGAAATCCAATTAGTGTGGTGGTTAATGTCAGTGTTGGGTGTCGGCTTACGGATGTCTAACTCTGTGGCTCGTGTTCTCCTAAGTGTAGGAGACATCCTAGCATTTCTTCCCTTGGCGATTTGTTTTGAATGTTGATGATGATGCAGTTTTACACCATCCACTCCCATCTTTGTGAGACCAAGGCGTGGCTCCTATGTAGAGGGCTATGGTAAATGAGAAGACAGGAAGTCTCGTAAACAGACCAAAACACAGGCCCATGTCAGTGCCTTGGTTTGAAAAGAGAGACACTTTCGCTGTGGGACGAAGATTGAGAGGAGTATGGTTGGGAGGAATGGCTGATGGTCCTGCATACTTACGCTATAGTATGGGAAGCTGAAAGTGGTGTTCTTGGTTTTTCTTGAGATGACGGTGTATTGTACAGTGGTGAAGTGCTTTGTGGTGATGGTGATTGTGTTGGTGATAATGGTGGGGCTTATGTTACTGCTGTTGAGTGCCGTATAGTGACAGAATGTAGTGGCATTGGTGTTGTGTGGACACTTGATGGATGTAAAACTCTGATACTGTAGGGGTCTGTGCAGAGTGACAGTGGTACCAGAGTGAGGTTTCTCCATGCAAGGCTTTTCCTAACTCCTTTTCAAGGAGCACGATTTTTCTTTCATTCTCTTTACTGCCAGATGATTCCATTAAGTTTTGAAAGGACAACTCAGACTGGAGTTGAAAACACTCTCCATCAGTCATTCACAACGTTGATGATCTCAGTTAAATTCATGTTATTATCATACCATTCATATTACTGTCATAATGTTGTCGAAAGCGAAAGAGTTTAGAAGTTCAGTGGTTAAGAACAATATTGAAAGGAGAGGAAAATCTGTAAAAGATTACGATATCTACAGTACAGATTGTGGGAATTTAATGTTTTCATATATATATATATATATATATATATATATATATATATATATATATATATATATATTATTTATATAGAGAGAGAGAGAGAGAGAGAGAGAGAGAGAGAGGTAACAGAACGATAAAGGAAAATGTTTACGAAGTGTGTGCATTGCTTTATTGTTTGAGCAAATATGATATAAGAATTATTAGAGCTGCGTAATTCTATACACTGGAAGACGTACGCCTGCATAGGGATTTTCTTTTTACTGTGTATTTCATTGTTTGGGTATAATAATGCTTCTTTTTGAACAATTCACGGTACAGTAAAGCAAGACCAACTGAGTATTATATTCTTAGCGGTTTAGGTATTACACATAGAAGTAATTTCAGTTATCCATTATACTAAACTCCTGTTCTGGGATATGTTATTTTAGTCTAAGGAAACCGATATGCAGAAGCTATTTTTCTTAGTGAGAGTATCATTCCGTTGCTCCAATATTGACCCAGTGATTCCATGTCTCAGCAGTGTATCCTTGCCAAGTTTACTCTGACCAGCATATCTTTGGGAAGGAGGCTGTGAAACTTAGTACAGCAAGTGCCGTTATCATGCTGCCTCATTCACCAGTCACTGATCCTACCCTTATTCCAGCACCGATACCATCACCGCCTTCACCCGCCATCATCATCAGTCATCATCATCGTCATCTCCTCTCTTCCCCATCACCACCCTATTCACGACCATTTTCCGTCATCATCATCATCATCATCATCATCTCCCCTCATCACTATCACCACCACTATTATTCTTCGTCATCATCATCATCATCATCACAGTCACAACTTTTCCGTCGTCATATCATCATCATCATCATCATCATCTCCTCTCACCACTATCACCACCATAATCACGACCATTTTCCGTCATCATCATCATCATCATCATCATCATCATCACAACCACACTCCAGCACCACTATGTCTAATATTTGCCACTAGTGTACCCCCCTATCACTTGGCCAATGCTACCCCACCCATTACCCCACCACAAACAGTCAACTCTGCTTCAGCTTCCCTGACGGTTTCATCATATATATAGCATTTGTGTGTCACTGTCACCCACACATCACCATCGGTCATGAATCCCTAGCCTATCTTATTAATGGTTTCCGCAAGACCGGATTAAGGCCAGCTGATGCCCTAAACACAGCTCAATAATGGTACCCCCCGGCCCCTCCATAGTCTAGCTGGGAAGGCATTGACCCATTTAGTGCTAAAATACACATCTTCTTATTAACATGTTTGGTAGTCATAACAGGAATGACTGAGAAAAATATTTAATCTTTAAGGTCAAACATCATGACATACGATCATCTTTTATCTGAAGTTTTATCAACATTTTGTACTGAGTCTGTTCTTTACACTTACACTACAGTAATCTTTGATCCTTTGTTTCAAATCAGTGCCTTTTTTCCTTCAGATACACGGCTTTACACTAAAATTTACATCGTTTATGAGAAAATAATAACAAATAAAATAGAGCTTAAGGGTCCGTTGCACAAATCAGCAGATGAGTTCAGTGCTGGCCAGGCCCAGCCAGCTGTGTTAATTAACACTCGACGGAAGCGTAACTCACACGCCATGAGACTGAAACAGTTGTAATATCTGACGACACCCTCAAATCAAACTGTTAAATTTGTGTCACTTACCATGTAAAAGAAAATTATTTTTTATCGGTGTGGATTAAAGTCGTACATGGCAGATTAGGACAACTACAAAAAATTCGACTAAAGTCGAGTGTGGCAGTGAGAGTTAAGGACATGATAGCAAAGGGGGAAAAACCTTGTGGTGCCCCCCTTCCCTTGATGCCTGAAGCACGTGCTTAGTTTGCTTATTGGTTAATCCAGGGCCGAGTTAACGAATACACTGATGTTGAAAATAAGTGTTCAGTAATAAATATTTTAAATCTTTGATCCTGTGACACCTCAAATATTCACACAATCATGGCGCAGCAGGCATATTGGAGCCGTGGCTCAGTTGTGTCACTACGTTCTTATTATCTACCAAACAGACATTTTATGCAACGTGGAGGAGACTTCTTTTTGTAAGCTCGTTAGGACCATCTCCATTCACTTCCTTCACCCCAAGAGATCTTTCCTAGGTTGACTGTAAACCTCAGGTAGCAGTGATAATTAATTTAAAAACATCTCGGGCTGGAGCGATTAACTGTTTCAGTAGAGTAGTTTTTTTTTTTTTTTTTCGTTCCCCCCAGACGATTTTACTTTGGTTAGGATCACTGGTATTGAAGAAGCTAATGGATATATGTAACCCTGGAGTTTCAAATGTCTATGCCAGCTGAATATAATCGACGATAGGTAGTAAAAATGAAGAAAGTCATTGGGTTAAAGGAGTTAACCCCGTCAATAGGATGATTTTTTTCCATTTGATGCTTTTCGAACCATAGGTGTTTGATACAGCCTTGAGGAATCCCTTCACTGCTAGGGTGCTCTGGAGGGCTGAATAACATCATCTGGTAGCAACAAGAATTAAATAAAGTTGTCGACCTCGGTTTAAAGGGATAGATGAATGTATAAATGGTGGAGACCACAACGCCGCCCCTGGTAGTGATCCTCGCAACTCGCCCCTCTCTCCCCTTCACACCCTGTCGACGCAATCCCACAACAAGTGGTCTCCCCCAAGCCGAATGAAATCGATCAGCGGTAACAAGAATGCATTGAAAAGACCATTTTTTTTTACTATTGTTGTGACCACAGGATCATCAGAACGTGAACTCAGTGGACTTCAAGCTGAAACTGCCCTACTCTTCCAGTCCACCATCCGACTTTTGGGGGACAGGAGAGGAGCAGAGGGACGTTTGTTTGACCGATCAGCTGAGTCATTCAGTTGTAACGATGTCAACGCAAGAAAGCATCCCTCGCCAACACTAGACCATCGTGCTGAAGGGGTTAAGTGAATGATTTTTATCCTCTTCAGTGCGAGAGATCTCTTCGAGGATAATATAATTGTTTGGCGGATTTTAAAAAAAAAAAAAAAGTATCCCACATATGGAATTAAAACTTTTTATTATAATTATTTAAAAGCTAAAATTATAAAGGACTATCTGTCGTTTAGAAGAACTCAGCAGTAAGAGATAATGAGATATTGAAAGCCGAATGACAGTTTTCTTGTATCCACATCGCTCAGAGAAGTCTCCCCTTTGCTGAGTAATAACCTTTCGTGGCAAAGAGACCAAGTTAATACCCTGTCACCGTACTGGAGGTGTTAATTATGCTGGTCTGACTTTCCCCTGATCCTTTGCCACCTCTTTCACACACACACACACACACACACACACCGCTCGCTGGTGCAGTGGTAACGTTCCCGCTTGCCAACTGGTGGACGGGAGTTCGCTCCTCGCTCAGGTTGCGAAAAGTTTCACTGACGAAGTGGGTGGTTACTGTCCCCCTTGAGCAAGGGGACGGGTGTGTGCGCGTGTGAAGGTCACAGCCTTGCCCTTAGATCGGACTATATGAGCTCTCGGCTCCCTTCCGGGAGGGTAAAAGCTGACGATCACGACCATCAAGTGATCCTGACCGACCCGGTGAATTACACACACACACACACACACACACACGCGGGAGGGGGAAGACGAGGCCTACGGAATTATACGGCTGTTCATTAGCCCTCAGCTGGGAATGAAACACAGAAATTGCAGAAACTGTGTAGAGTACAAAACAACACAGAACAAATTACCCCTTCAGTCCAATAACGATATTCTGCTGTATTCCAGAAGACGATTTTTTGACGTTAAAAAGAGAATTGGAAATAATCTCCAGTTACCTCCTCACTGGTGGTATTTGTGTTTTTTTTTATTTTATTTGTTGTCCCATTCTATCGATATTGTACGAGTAATGTTTTTTTTTTTTTTCAATCTTATGAAATGCTACCACCTTTTGAAGGGAAATATAACGACATTGTGAATTTTAGTTGGGAAGTATGTAGTCGAGAACTCCAGATAAAGACGGAGAGTAAAATAATGCACAAGTTGAAATACAAGACTTGGTGGAAAAGCCAGGTGCGAAACTTTACGGAAGCAGGCCAGGTAAGGGCGGAAAGTGTAAGTAGTATCATAATATTATTAGAAGAAAAGTAAAATTCGCACATGTGAAGTGCTGGAACTAGTGAAGGATTCCAGGTAACGTAAGAGCGAAAAGTAAGTACAGTCGGATAATTAGTCGAGGAATAGCGTAAAATCGCAGGTGGGGAGTATTAGCGACGAGTTCCAGGTAGCCTAAGTGCGAAAAGTGTAAGTGCTGTTGGAGAGTCGCAGGTGTGAAAGGGTTAAACTAGCGAGGGATTCCGGGTAAAAGAGAAAAGAACAGGTACAGCTGGAAAATTACAATAACAGGTGAAAAATACCAGGTGTGAATTACATGAAGGGGCGATAATTAGCCGGGGACGCAGCGGGAGACAGGAACCACCACCGCCGCAGAACCAACCCTTCCCGCCCCCACCACACACGTTTAAGTTCCAGGTTCACTCAGTTTGCCAGTGTCGGTGCTTGAGTGTTGGTATGTGATTGTGAGGTTTGGTTAGACTGGATTAGATTAAATTTGGTTGTTAAATTCAGTTAGATTAGCTTAGGTTAGTCTAGGTTCTTGAGTTTTAGTGTAGATGTTATTTAAAGTTAGATTAAGTCTGGTTTGGTTTGGTTTCGATATTTTAGGTTAGGCTAGATTTGGTTGTCAGGTCAGACTGTTCCTAGATTTGTTCAGGTTTTGAAGGGCCAGACAGAAGGTATTATTTGTTTTGAAAAGGCAAAACCTGGTTCCTGTCAGCAATCGTCAGAAAATACTGCTACTCTACTTACGTAACCTTGGAATGTTACTTCTTACGCAGTCGGCTGTTACGGTAGTCTGCCTTATAAAAAATCGTTTCCTCGATTTACGGAAAACTATTGGGAATTACGAGTTGCTATGAAATGAAAATAATTGAGAATTTTAATGCGATTTCCAAATTGGTGTCTATCTTTCTTGTAACTTCAAAATTGGCTGAGATATCCAAAAAAAAATTCGCTAGAGTACTGCAGAGTTTTCCTCCCGACCCCTGCTCCCATTTCTAGCTGATGCGATAAATCTTTCGCTCGGGTACATATGTCGGGGGTCCAGTCTGTGACTAAATTTGGTGTCCGAGCGAGTGAAGCGAACGAGAAGAAGAAGAGTATTGGTTTTAGGAAGTGTGGGGGAATATTTTTGGTGTAATCTAATAAGTTCGTTTTAGTATTTTCAGGTCAGGAAATCAGAGGAAGATGATGATACTGCCTGACTTGCACGCTCGCTCGCTCGAGCACGTTCGACACTTTCAGTGTGGACGCCTATTACCGTACATGTTTTAGGTAAAATTGTATTAAATTAGGTTCGGTTAAATCCTGTAATGGCCTAATCAATCTTCGAAAAAAAAATCAATACACATCACAAATACTAGCGAACCGAGATGATTGAGGGGGAAATTGTGATGGTTTTCCCGTCTGCTGCACCTGTCCTGCACCCACCCCACCGCCTCCCCGGAGAAACAATATGGCGCCACACTTGGGGGCTCCGGCGGCGTCTTTTATGTTCCGACCGCCATGACTCTAGGTGATGAAAAGCCTCCCTTGCCGGTAATTTCTTGCGCCTTGTTGAGCGAAGGTGGGGGGAGGGGGTAATGGTAAGGGGTAAGGGAGAATGGTGATGGTGGCGGTGGGGGGCTGACGATAGGATCCGGTGATGTCAGCTGCAGTGTGGGTGGCAAACGACATCATTCAGTCCTATAATGTGACACATTCTTCTAACACCTACCTCTGGTGGCAACTTGTGTCTTTTTTTTCTTTTCTTTTTTTTATTTCCCCAGCACAGAGAAGATATAGTACCGTATCGTCCCCATCCGGCTGAGCAAATCTTCAAGCCTCATTTATGATATCATTTTAGACTTTGTCCATTCATCCATCCATCATCCAATCCTACATTGCCCAGTGAGGAGCGTAGGAGCCCGGGGCTAGGCAGTTGGTCCCGACATTTAAGATGAGAGTGACCAGCCTCACTCATCCCTGAGTGGCGTTACATGAGCAATCAACCCCAACCACCCCTTGGATATAAACCTTCACCGGCTCAATCCGATTGGAGTGCAGTAATTACCCACTAAACTACCAGGCGCCAAAATTTGGTTATATGGTTACCACCCAGCGTAGTAAATGGTTTCCTGGTGTCAGGAAACCATTTGGCTTGTCACTCAGTGTAGAGTCACCCACAGGCAGAAGGAAGAGGAAAGAATGAAGGAAAGAAAGACAGAAGAGGGAGTGTAAAGTCACCCGTAGGCAGAAGGGCAAGGAAAGAATGAAGTAAAGAAAGACAGAAGAGGATGGAAGGAAAGAAGGATGGAGGAGAGGAAAGGGCAGACACCCTAGAGCAGCACTACATCGAGTGAGTGGATGGTGAGCGCCCCCACCCACCACTTAGACTTTGTCACTAAAGGATATTATTTAGCTTATAGGAAACCTCTAGAACTGAAGGTATTAAAACAGTGTCCATTAAGACAAATCCCTCCTAGAATATATGATGAACCAGACAAAATAAATCCAATATGTTGTACACCATTCCAGCAGGGCAGTATTCCAAATGCGATTGGACAGCCAGTGATAAGGAGAGCTGGTTCTCCCATTTCACCAGTCAGTAGGACCTCAACTACTGGCTGACATACTGGTAACCTTTTGTTGTGGTTTATTGACACCGAGAGCAGACCAGCACGTTCTCTTTAACAGTTTTCTATCTCTGTATCTCTGCGCCATTCTCTGATACACAGTACATAACACAATCATTCAAATCATAGTCACCATTGTACCAAAAGTCGAAGTCCCCAGGGGAAGGTATCATAGCTATCTCATCGCTGACGTCTTTCCTCGAAACGATTATTCCATATGTATCCCATTAATTTTCGTTTCTTCAGAGTTCCTCTTTATTGAACACAGCCTCTCAACCTCACCTTTTTCCCAGTGAGTTTCAGTTGTCCGAAACTCTTGCCAGTTGCCTCATATCTTTATCTTTCTACAGTACTTCGTCTCTGCATATATTCAAGGTACAGTGAGTCGACGTTTGCAGTGACGTCAGTAGGTTCCATCACTCTGTGTGCGATTATCTTGCCTAATATCTTTATAGTATGTTCTGTTTATCTCTTCCCTAATTCTGCTGATGATCCTAAATTCTCCAGCTATTTCATATATGTAGTGAGAGATTCTTCATGGGCCACTTTTCTCAAATTTCTTTTTTAAGATGATAAATCTCACCACCACCATTGGCTTCCTCCCCCATGCTCATACGCTTTGATTACACTGTATTCGAGATTGAGTCAGCGTAAAAAAAAAAAAAATCCCAAGTATTAATTGCTCTCATTTCCGCAACATGCTGTTCGACAAAGGTTCATAATCGTGAAGATGATGCAGCACAGGATGAGAATGTAAGGCAAGGAAGACAGCAAAATATTTTGTAGCCTTTGGAAGCTCCTATTATGGCTGTTTATAAAAATATAGGAACACAGGCGGGGCGTTCATCATCTTGGCATCATCATTTTTCGGACAGGAAGAAGTATTTTGAGCATGCTTTTTACACGGAACAGGCTTTGTTGTGCCTTCCTGATTGTGGTGCATCCCCTTACACACACACACACACACACACACACACACACACACACACACACACACACACACACACACACACACACACACACACACACACACACACACACACACACACACACACACACACACACACACACACACACACACTATCCTCATCACACCCATATCACGCTGTCCCCACTGTCCTACACCATCATCCCCCACCTCCACCATCCTTATCACACCCACACCACACCATGCATATCTCACCCTCACCACACCACACCACATCATACCGCACCCACTTCGTCTATATCACGCCTCACACCACTCCGCACCATCTTCATCACCACACTACACCACACCATTCTCGCCTTACCATGCCATCTTCATCACTCCCACACCACAGCACACCAGGCAGTCATCAGCACATTCACACTACACCACGCCACACCATCGAACTACACCACATCACCCCCATCACACCCACACCTCACCACATCACCCTCGTCATACCCACACTCCACCACACCTGCCACACCACACCACTATTACCTCACCATTAACGCCACACCACACCATTAATACCACACCATGAACACCACAACCTTCCCACCATACCACACCACATCACACTTCACCACGCCTCTTTCATTACACACATAGTCCATGACAATGTCCCTAACACACCATATCGCATCACTCACATCATATCACCACCTACACCTCAACCTCCATACCAGCTCACTCAGACCACACCACACCACACCACACCACACCACATCACACCTCACCTCACCTCACCTCACCTCACCTCACCACACCACACCATGGCCTTTTCTGAGGAGGTTTAACTCCAGTCATTCTTTTCGCTCTGTGCTCCTTGCGTCCACCAGTCCTCATTCTCTCTTTCCTGCTTCGCACATCCACCTTGCTTTACATCCACTTCCATCCATTGTTCATCCACCTTTACATCCACTCTCACCCCTTGTTCATCCACCTGTACATCCCCCTTCAGTGTCATTCCGTGTTCAGCGGGCTTTACATCCATCTTCTCCCTCATCTCGTGTCCAGCCACCTTTCCGTCCCCCTTCTCCACCCCATCTCATATTTCATCACCTCTTCACTGCATTACCCATTGTTTGCTGATCCTTCCATTCCCTCTCAGTCTCGTCTCATCCAACAACGGAGACAAACCCCCCTTCCCCTGCCCCTTTCAACCCCCCTTGCCTTCACTCCACTTCTCCTCACGCCGGCCCTTGATTGTCTTCCTCCCGCATTTTCTTCCCCTTCCTCCCCTCGTCTCTTCTCTTCTCTTTTCCTTTTTTTCTTGCAACTTCTTTTATTTTTCTCTTCTGTTACTTCTCATACTTCTTCGCTTTCGCAGTTTACTTGCCTCTTTCCCCTTCCCAGTATCCCTCCCTCATCCCTTCCCTCACTTCTCTTGCCATCTGTTTTCTTCAACGTTCTTGCCATCTCCCCCTGTTCCTTTTTCCCATTTTTTATGTCTCATACTCATCCTTTATCTCACTTTCATGTTTCACTCCCTCTTCTCTTCTCCTCTCTCACTTTCTATGCCCGTCCTTCGCATTTACTTCTCGCCTTCGTTAACTCCCCCTGTCTCATTTCTGTCCCCCTACTCTTGCGTCCCTTCTAACGTCCCTGATTTATTTATTTTTTTTTCTGTCAATATCTAGTTACGTCATATCACCTCAGCCATGTTTCAGTCACATCCCATCCCCCTCAGTGTAGTCACGTACCACTCCTTTCATCTTCCTTTGAAATTACTTTTCCTCCGGTCATCTTCCATACCACTACTCCATTCTCCTCTCACTCCTCATCTTCCCTCCAATTCCTACTACTTCTTTTTCATTCCTTTCATGTTCTCTCCTACTCCTCTCATATTCCATAGCATTCTTTCCTTTGTCTACCCATTCACGCCCTTCGCTGCCCTTCTGCTTTCTCTACTTTTCTCGTGCATCCACCTACCTCCTCCATTGTTCCTTTATCTCTTCCACTTTCCTCCTACTTCTTCTATTTTTTCTCCTGCCCCCTCCTCTTTCTGTCTATTTTAATTTTCATTTTACCTCCTTCATTTCTACCTCCTCCACTTCCCTCCTGCCTTCTCCATTCTATACCACCCCTATTCCATTCTGCTCTCCCTTCCCTCCTACTTTGTCCACTCACCTTTTCTCCCTTTCTCCCTCTCCCCCCTTGCTCTTCCAAATCCCCTTCACTTCTGTCCAGGATCTTCTTTCTCCCACTTGGATTCTTCACTCTTCTACCCTTCTCTGCTCCACTTCATTTCGCCTCTCTCCTCATCCACTCCACGACCCCCTTCCTCCTCCACTCCACTTGCCTCTCCTCTTCCAACCTCTTCAACTTCCCTTCTACCTCTGCACCACATTCCCCTTTCTGTGTTCTGCTCAGCATTCCCTCTCCCCTACTCTGCTCAACGTTCCCTCTCCGCCCCACTCAATATTCCTCCTTCCTCCCCCACTCTGCTCAGCATTCCCTCCCATGGACTCCACTCAACAGCTCCCCCTTTTTTACTCCTCACAACATTCCATTCCTGCTTCCACCCTAGTCCCCTTCCTTTCCCACTCTGCTCAACATTCCCCTTCCTCCTTCCTTTGCCCACTCCTCCCCCACCCCATCCCCCATTCTACTCAACATTCCCCCCCCCCACCCCCACCCCCGCCCTCATCCCCCACTCTGTTCCCACTGTCCGCCCCGCCGTCTGACTGCTAATGAGGTTTTAATAGTGCGACCCTCCACTCTCCTCATTTCCTGTACCCGCTTGCTGGGGACACGGACGCTCCCACCTCCTCCGTCCTCGGGGTGATGCGGAGGGTGGGGAGGAGTAGGGGTAGGCTGGAGGGGATCGGGGAAGAGTGCGGGTTGACAGGGGGACTGACGATGAGTGAGGAAAGACAGAGGCAGGAGGGGGAAGGCATGGAAAGAAAAGAGGTCGAGGTGTGGGTGAGGAAGTGAGATTGGGGAGGAATCGGGGGTGGATTTGGACATTGGTGGAGTGGGAATAGACCGGGGGAAGTGGAAAGGATAGGGCTCAAACCTGTGTGTGTGTGTGTGTGTGTGTGTGTGTGTGTGTGTGTGTGTGTGTGTGTGTGTGTGTGTGTGTGTGTGTGTGTGTGTGTGTGTGTGTGTGTGTGTGTGTGCTCGTTTTGTGTAACTGGTGAGGAGTGGGGGTAGATGCAAAGGTGGGGAGGAGGGAGAGGGGTAGACTGAGAAGGAATGGGGCTGGAAGTGACGGCAGGGGAGGATGGAAGAGGTGTGAATAAGGAATGAAAGAGAAGAGAGGATGAGAGAGAGGTGAGACGGGGCGAAGAGTAGGCAGAGAAGAGGTGAGGGATACGAGAGGTAGAGAATGTAAAAGGAGGACGAGAATTGAGGAAAACTAGAATGAAGAGTTGTAGGAGGTGAGGGAAGCCAGAAAGGGAGAAGCGGGAAGGATTGGCCGGGAGGAGAAAGAGGAGAGGGTAAGGCGAAGAAAAGGAGAAGAGAAGAAGTACGAGATGTAAAGAAGAGTGTGTTGAACAGAAAGAGAGCTGTGAAATAGAGGGAGTGGCAAGGTCAGTGGGAGAGATAAGGAAAGATGGGAATGTTAAGAAAAAGTGGAACAAGATAGGGAAGCAAGGAAAGTGAGATAAGGGAGACTTTTGTGGTTGTCAGAGTTTGTTGTTAGTTAGTCCATTCGCTTGGCTGAACAGAATGATTTGATGTTAGCGAGACAAATCTACAAATGAATATGAAAAAGCGAAAGGATCTAAGAAGACGAGAGAATACCAATACAGAGAAGGAAGAAGGAAATGAAAGTGGGGAAGGGAGATAGGAGGAGAAAGGATCAGAAAACAGACGATAAACAATGAGAAAACGAGTGAAAACATTGTGATTGAGAAAAGGAAGTGGATACAAAAGAGAAAAGTGAAAGTGGGAAGAGCAAGGACCAGGTAAAAAAAAAAAAAAAAAAAAATAGATAAGACGAGTGAGTGACGTGTGATGTGGTGTGGTGTTGGGTAGTATGGTTGTGCTGTGGTGTGGTTTGGTGTGGTGATGTGTAGTGTGGTTTTGGTAAGGGTTGGTGTGAGTGTGTGATGAGGGTAGTACGGTGTAGTGAAGGAAGTAGGTACTGAGGGGGAAGCAAAGATGAGTAAGAGGGATGGCATGATAACTGTGGGGGAAGGTGGGGAAAGGGGCATGACAGGTGTAAACGCAATGGTGGTGGTGAACTTTGAGTAAGGGGGAGGAATAAGGTGAAGGCAGTGGGGGAGCAGGGAGTGACGGTGTGGGGAATGGGAGGGAGGGTGAGGGTGTGACAGGTGTAAGAGCAATAAGTAGCAGACTAATAAAAGTAAGACTCCAGGAAATTATTATGACCGCACGTAGGTGAGAATTGCGTGAGAATGAGCATATGTGATGTCGGGAGTAAGCAGGGTTGTCTTAAGGTTGGTTCCTGTACACACACACACACACACACACACACACACACACACACACACACACACACACACACACACACACACACACACACACACACACACACACACACACACACACCGTAATTGAGTGGTTGCTACACAAAGGCAGAGAGAGAGAGAGTTTTGTTGTGCGTGTGTGTGTGTGTGTGTGTGTGTGTGTTGCTGATGTGTATTTGTGTATTGCTGAAGTGATTGTGTATCTGGGTGTGTACGAGTATGTGCGTGCGTGCATGTGTGTCTGTGTTTGTCTGTTACCAGTCGCGATAACGAAGCTGGTATTGTTTTCAATTTGTCTCTGTGTCTGTGTGTGTTTCTGTCTGTCAGCACGATAACTTCACAACCGCTGGAGGTTTCATCACAATATTATAGAGATGTGTTGTAGGGGAAAAAATAGATTGCGAGTTCGAAATTGGTGAAAGTAGATCAGGGTCTTTGTGTCTGTTAGCACGATAACTTGGCAACCGCTTGTCATCACAGAATTTTACAGGTTTGTAGTAGGGATGAAAATCTAAGAGTATTGTTTTCAGTTTGTCTGTCTGCCTGTGTGTTTGTTACCACGATAACTTCGCAAGTGTTCAAGATATCTTCGCAAAGTTTTACAGGTGTATAGTAGGCATGAAAATCTCTCTCAGATTCGAAATTGGTGAAAGTAAGTCAAGATCAAGGTCATATTCCGAGCCGCGCTAGAAGTGTATCGGCTCGCAGCTGGTGTGATTTCCCCCTTGGGGAGACCTCTAGTTTGTATGTTTGTTTGGAAAGAGAGAGAGATTATTGGGACATTTGCTTCTTCACAATCATTAACCAAGGGAACAAAAACCCGCCAACCAACCCAGTTTGTAGTAATCAGGAGCCACCTGATCCATTCACACCAACTACCAGAAAGGACAAAGCAAGTCACAGACTTTACCTCTTCGCTGCAAGGACGTTATGTTTTGTTCTTGCTGCCTTCAGAGGAATTTGTATATCGTAGGAGGGGCCCACTTATAGTGAAGGAGTTAATGAAGGCCATTTCGTCCCCCCAAGTTAAATACTGTATTCACACCTTAGCAGATTAAATGGCTTGGTGGTTGCAAAGATAAAACACAAAATTTCGAAGTTTAGCTTTATTAAACCCATCACTACGGTGACGTTTTATAGATATTGTTCTTACTATTCCTTGGCTTCATTCAACCTGGGGGTATTTTACGAGCTGCACTGTTCAAACCTAATTTGACCCCTTCAATACTAGGATGTACACGTAAATTGGGTAACTCGTAGTAACAAAAATAAAATGTAAGTCACCGTACTGAAAGGGTTAACTAACTGCCGAACTGAAGGTGTGAGAATGCAAGAGTTTTGTGAAGAGATGATGTCGGTAGAGCGATGGTTTGGTGAGGAAGTGGCATGAGGGAAAATTCACAAATACTTTTACGATCATTCCTGTGTTATAACTAAGTTTTGTTGTTGCAGGAAGAACAAGAAACGTGGCATGACTGTGTTCTTTCGTTTCCTCGTTCTTCCTATATTACGTAGTTACGACAGGAAATTGATCGTAGAGAATGTTAGTGTCCAGGTGCTTGGTGACCTGCGACGGCTGAAGGGGACCAAAATTCGACTCTGATGCTGAAAACGAAAACGTGTAACTCTTGTCATGATAAAAGTGTAAAGAGGATTTAAGTCTTCCTGCCAGGAAAAGTTGAGTTGATAATGTGCCAGGATAATATCCATGGGAAAATTACATTAGAAATAAGATATATGTAATTTCCCTGTCGAAAATTCCAGTGTTCTTAAATCCAGGAAGTTTCAAGTAGAAAAACTGTTAGCAAACAACACCAGTCTCTTTGTATTGTCAGTCAGATGTTTACGCTGATTCCTTTGCCATCTGTGTTGGAAAGATGAGAAATGTATAGCTTGACATTCACTACATTTTAAGTCACTTACAGGATGCTCAAATCCACTATAAGATAAAAAGTGTAAAAGTTCATGACTTTGATACACAAACTAAATAGCAGTTTCCCTTTTTTAAGAGATCTAGGAAAACAAAGGAAGTTAATGATTGCCAACATTCCCAAGTGACTGAAGGAGAGTCTCTGTACTGCAACAGTAGACTGACATATTTCTTTGCAAAATGTCATTATAATTAATGAACATGCAAGAACAAGCAACACAGAATCCCAAACTTTTTGCTTGTGTGACTTAACTTTTGACCCCCTAAATTCCTTGAAGAGGCTTCCATTGATCCTTTAAATCCCATTAAAAGACCTAAATATAAAAAGACGTGAAAGGGCTATCTAGGGTTATTTATACATCTAAGGAAAAATAATACCAACTCTGATGAGAAATGGTGAAGAAATAGAGGAAAGGCACCAAGTTAAAAAATCTTCCCATGTCCCATATTGCATTGCAAAACAGACCCTGTTTATCAGAATGTTCGCAATGCCGTCTGTGACTATTAACCAACAACCATGTTTTACTGCGGTTTTAACCCCTTGACTGTCAGGGCGTCATTTTTATTTAATTCTTAATACCGCAAGGCGATATGTTTTCGAAATTGATATATAATATAACCTTAATTAACACCCTCACAAAAGGGTATTTCCTTTAGGCCGAGTGAAATCGTCGGGTGGAGAACTTATGGAAATGAAAATTACGTGAACGCATGCAAGAGGGATGTGCAATCAGGTATAATCGTTCGCCAGGTTTTCGTCACTTCTGCGTCTCACTGCTCCTTGTTGACTAATCTTCTTGAGCGGAGAGATAGAGAGGCTTGATGTCTTTCTTAGCTGGTAGATGGCTCTCCCTAATAAGATGCGTCAGAGATGACTGTCACCAACATGCTGTAAGTGTGACTTGGACGCAGTGAAGTATTAAGAGAACTTATGTCCCCAACTGTACAGTTGCGGTCCATTGTCCTTGGGCTGCATTCTGAGCAGCTTTGGAAATTTCTTAAGGATCTCGTCTTTAGTAAATTATTTTGCGCATTGCACCTCACTATTCTCTTGTAGATTATTGATGCAACATATGTCAGTATTAAAGCGATATAAAAATGCAAGAGAACATTAAACTGTAAAATGCCAGATAAATTACTGAAGAAGAGGTGTTAAGAAGCATCGTGTGTCGCTTAGAATACGGCCTCTAATGAGGACTAACCTTACTGAAAAGAATTAATCAGAGGATCGGAGTATCGCTTTATGAATTCGAAACTCCAGACATGTACAGGAATTCATGGCCACGCTTGTGACTGTCCAGAGTGCTAAGTATGGGTTAATCCTGTCTATAAAAAGCGCTTAAGTTGAGAGCCATAATCTTATACAGTCTTAACCGTAATTGTACTTTTGCGGTCGCTAGTGCTTTTACAGTCTCAGAACAAAACTAAATGACAGCTTGCTAATATGAACAGTAATAGTCAGGCGGGTTGGAGGGCCTGTAATCTCGCTTCATTTGCCGGAGCCACAGATGTGTAAAAGGATTAATGATCGTAGCTGTACATAATATAAGCTGCAATAAATTTCAGACATGTTTACTGGTCTTAACAGGGAGTGGTCAAAATACTGTAAAATAGACCGCATCATTACACCTCAGAGCTGCATATTACTTACGTTTTAACAGGTCAACAGTGGCAGTCTATTCCATACTACCCATTTTGAAGTGTAGGGGGCCGAGGCTAGGCTACCGTAGTCCGGTTCATTTAAGGGTAGATGACCAGCCTACTTTCCCTGTTGGCATTACATGATCTAAAAACTTCCGGCCGCCTCTTGGGGTGGGATAAATCGTACTCGTGGCAAAGCCGTAACTCTTACTGGTGCATTCTGACTAGACCACCAGGCGCCTTTGACAGGAAGCGTACAATACAGAAGCCGCATTAAAGTTCATAGCCATGTTTCACTGAAGTCATAACACATAATGCACAAAACGTAAGGTGCGGTAAGTTCATAGTCATATATATTTACTGAAGTGTTAAAAGTTTATACACAGACAGTTCAATCAAGGTAATGTGCGAGAGGCGGCTGCGCTTGTCGTGAGTCAGCTACTTCTCTTCGTATCACAGCAAAATACTGTATAATATGTTGTCGCTGTAAATCGTCTTTCTTGGTGGCCGTAATTCGTATTCAGTCCAAAGTAAATAAGGAAATATAGCATATTTCAGTTCCACAGCTCTTTGTTGCCAAGTTCTTTCAATTGACAGTGTAAAAACAGTTGTCTGCGAAAAGTTACGATGCTTCAGAAGACAGCCTTTATCTTGTGTAATGTGCACAGTGTTCGTGTGTATATGAGCTCATCACTTACGAAACTATAGTCAGTTTTATCCACGTTCCAGAACCTTTCACTTTGAGATATGTTTTATACTAACCCTAGTTATCAGGTAATAGTAAAATTTAATGACAAAAACGTTGTCGTACTGTAGGGATGAAATGTCAGACATTAAAGATTTAGGCCTTCATATGTTGAAGTATTTATCACTACTTGAAAATTTTTATGCTTAGTGAAATCATCTAAACGTAACAGTGTTATTTAAGAAAGGCTTTATCGTACTGGAGGGTTTAAATATGAAGTAACGATATATGCATGAATGTGAGGAATATTTACCCCTCTTCATATATATATATATATATATATATATATATATATATATATATATATATATATATATATATATATATATATATATATTCTGACCGGTAAGTAATGCTCACCGCTCATAAGTCTGTCATATATAATATTTCACAATGCTTGTCTGTTCGTGCGTTATGCTTGGCCACATATATATATATATATATATATATATATATATATATATATATATATATATATATATATATATATATATATATATATATATATATATATATATATATATAATTTTTTTTTTACAAAAGATGAGAAAAGGGGGAACAATAAATTGAATAAAAGAATGTCCAAACTCCAGACTACAGGTGTCCTATATTCATAAAAAATCTAACAGTTGGACCTGAACTGATTTAGACTGAAGTTTGGGGGAAACTAATTTGGAGAAGCGGTTTCCAGAGAGAAGCAGTTCGGGGAATAAATGAATCTGTTAGGCACAATTTCTGCAATACGGCAGTGTGACAGTAATACGGCAGTGTGACAGTAATACGGCAGTGTGACAGTAATACGGCAGTGTGACAGTAATACGGCAGTGTGACAGTAATACGGCAGTGTGACAGTAATACGGCAGTGTGACAGTAATACGGCAGTGTGACAGTAATACGGCAGTGTGACAGTAATACGGCAGTGTGACAGTAATACGGCAGTGTGACAGTAATACGGCAGTGTGACAGTAATACGGCAGTGTGACAGTAATACGGCAGTGTGACAGTAATACGGCAGTGTGACAGTAATACGGCAGTGTGACAGTAATACGGCAGTGTGACAGTAATACGGCAGTGTGACAGTAATACGGCAGTGTGACAGTAATACGGCAGTGTGACAGTAATACGGCAGTGTGACAGTAATACGGCAGTGTGACAGTAATACGGCAGTGTGACAGTAATACGGCAGTGTGACAGTAATACGGCAGTGTGACAGTAATACGGCAGTGTGACAGTAATACGGCAGTGTGACAGTAATACGGCAGTGTGACAGTAATACGGCAGTGTGACAGTAATACGGCAGTGTGACAGTAATACGGCAGTGTGACAGTAATACGGCAGTGTGACAGTAATACGGCAGTGTGACAGTAATACGGCAGTGTGACAGTAATACGGCAGTGTGACAGTAATACGGCAGTGTGACAGTAATACGGCAGTGTGACAGTAATACGGCAGTGTGACAGTAATACGGCAGTGTGACAGTAATACGGCAGTGTGACAGTAATACGGCAGTGTGACAGTAATACGGCAGTGTGACAGTAATACGGCAGTGTGACAGTAATACGGCAGTGTGACAGTAATACGGCAGTGTGACAGTAATACGGCAGTGTGACAGTAATACGGCAGTGTGACAGTAATACGGCAGTGTGACAGTAATACGGCAGTGTGACAGCTCGTGTAACCCGGGGAAAGTTGTGGAGAGGCGGCACAATGAATACAACTTTTTTGAGCATTTGCCATAAAAATCTGAAAAATAATGCAAGGGAGGCAACATTCCGTCTTATTTGTAGGGGATGTAGTTCATTTGTAATTGCCGGATTATTAATTATTCTGTTGGTCTTGAACTGATTTTTTTTCAGTTGTTTTATTGCAACCTTTCCACATCTACTCCACAAAAGTGAGCAATATTTGAGCTGAGAGCGCACATGGCTTCTGAATTATAGCTGACTGCCTGTCAGTGAAGAGGTTACGGATCCTATGCAATAATACAAGTTTCTTTGAGGTGGTTTTAGTTAATGTTTTGACGTGAAAGGTCCAACTGATAGAATTGTTGAGCGAAACACAGAGAATTTAAATACTTTTAGGGACTGGAATATTGGTTGCATTCAGGGCAATATAAGAATGGGGCAGTTTCTGTCTATTGGTAAACTGGATATATTTGGTCTTCCTAGCGCTCAGTGAAACTGTTATTTTGTCATCATTTAGTGATCTTAGATAAGTCTTGATTTACAGAGATTGTTGTGTTGAGTTGGGAGTTAGAGATACCAAACTTTGTGAATGTATGTTTAAGTGTCAAGGAACTGTGAAGCGTTGAGTCACCTGCATATGAATGAATGGGATTATGGGTGACAGACAAGAGATCATTGATATGAATGAGGAACAGGGATGGAGCCAGGACTGAACGTTATGGCATGCCGGCATTAATTAAGTGGAAATTGGAATATACGTCTGCCTTTACTTCTGTCTTTCTATTGCCGAGACATCAGGAAATCAGCGGGACAGAGGATGATAGGACTTAGCAAGGGAACTTGGATAACAGGGAACGGTGCCACACTCTGGTGAAAATTTTAGAACTATCAAGGGCTACTGCATGGGTTTCTCCATGTCGTTCAGTTGACTGATAGATTGTATCAGTAATGAGACTGAGTATACCAACAGTGGATCTTTCGTGAAAACCAAACTGCCAGTCACTAATTAAGTAGTTGGATTCAAAATGTTTAACTGTGTGGTTATTAATGACAGGCTCAAATACTTTACCAAGAAAAGATGTAATCGCTATTGGTCTGTAATCAGAAGGATCAGGAACTTACTTTGGAACCCTGTGGATGTTGGCCTCATTACTATAATTTGAGAGAGGAAAAAGCATGTATGAATAATCAGAAAAATTTCGGTAGAACAGGAGCAAGTTCTGGGAACACTTTTTAAAAACTACCAGTATGACCTGGTGCTTTGTTGTTTGGTAAATTGTCTAGGACAGATTTTATGTATCTAGTCTGTATCTTTAGTGGAGTAATTTCGGGAGAGTCAAGTTATAGTACAGGACAGTTCTAATTAAGTTTCTCTAAGGCAGGTGTTCTTAAAGTAGTGCCTTAATACCTCCAAAGGGTAACGAAATGGGTTCTTGAGGATATCCAGAATGGCATGCTGAAAAAGAGAGAGAGAGAGAGAGCAGTATCATTTATAGTGCAAAAAAACAGTAATTTGTTTATGAGTGTTATATTGTTAATAACAAAAATAAAAGATTTTGTAGAATTCAGTTGTTTGTTGATAGCCATTCTCTTTTCTCTTTTTACAGGAAATTGAAAGTGAAAGAGTAATACTATTGGAGAGGGAGTATCAGATTGACTTGAAATGAAGCTGGGGTGAGCGGGACCGAAAACGTTTAAGAGCCACTGCTCTGAGGTAGAATAATTGGCAAACGTACGGGCAATAATGTTAGCTTTTCCACTAGGGTCATTTACAGTGTTTCCGTCTGAAGATTTTAGTGGAGGAATGGGTGATAATTCTTTAAAATAACTATTGAAAGAACCGAGAGTTGACCAGATGGAAAAGTGAGTGTTTACATAAATATAGATCCGTGTCGGAGACAACATATGCAAGCCATATTTGTAATGTCAGAGAGCGGGGTCCCCCTCATCTTTATCATGATACGACTTTGAAATTTTGCAGATGGACTCATTGGTCGTTGAGAATAAACTCCTTAACCTTGACAACCTGATTGCCGGTATAGTTGAAAATATATGTAGTCCTGAACTGCTGATGCGGGATGATTGTTGTCGATTTGTGTAGCAAAATCTCACCGGGTTGTGACATAGTTCCCAGTTGGTGAGAAAAAAAAAAAATAGTTACCGGTCTCGAGACAGTGTATAAGAATTATTGCCCGCAACCGTACATAATCCTCTCATCCAGGTAAAAATATGGGTGAGAAAATCATTTGTGTGTGAGGAATGGCGGCCACCTCCCCGTCTCTGCCCTGCGGCCTGGCTAATGGATCGGGCGGCACCAGGATGAGAGGCTCCGTCCGTCCGCAGTCGCCCGTCTTTTGTCGTGTCCGGATGTTTGCTTGTCGGCGCGTCGAGTTCATAGGGCCCTAATGAGGCGTCCTGCTCAGCGGTGCATTGCTGTGGGGGGTGTTGTGTTGTTTTGTGTTGTGCTGTGGTCTGGAGGCGAGATGTGGGTATATTGTACTGTAGTCTGGTGTTACGGTGATGTTGTGGTGCTGTGCTGATTTCTGGCCGATGCTGTGGTGTTAGAGTATTGAGGTGGTGTTGTATTGAGGTGTGGGAGCATGGTGGGTGTTGTGGATATGTGATGAAGTGTGACAGTATTGGGTTGGTGCCGTGAGGTGTGAGAATGTGATGATCCAGGTTGCTGGGGTGGTGTTGTGGTGGGGTGTGAGGTGTGGTGAGGGTGTTGGGATGGTGCAGTGATGATATGGTGTTGTGGAAGTGATACTGTGATGAGTTGTGGTGGTTTTGGGATAGTGTTATGGTAAGATGTACTTCAGGGATGTTGGATGAGGTGTTAGGGTCGAGCTGTAATGAGATGCTGTGGTGGTTGTGGGGCAGACTTGTAACTAGTGCTGCTGTGGAGGTTGTGGTGAGATGTGCAAGTGTGGTGGGGTGCTGTTGTGGTGAGATCTTTGAGTGTGGTTGGGGGACTTTGCAGTGGGGTGTGGCGGTGTGATGGAGGTGATCAGGTGGTGTGGTGAGGTATAAGGGTGTGGTGTGTGTGTGTGTGTGTGTTGAACCATTATTAGTATATTTCTAGATCTTTATACCTGCATCCTCTGACTGAATGTAAGACATCAACTTACATTATGGACGCATGAATTATTTGTAATGAAAACATACTTTATTTTTTCATCTGTTAACCACGTACAAACGAACACAGTGCATTATTAGCGAGGCATCACATTCAGTGGGCCGTATTCTCGTCGGCTTAGTTGGCTCCCTGGCGGCCCTTGCTTGCCAGTTACTATGTGCATATTGCGGGTTAATATTATCTTGTATGTCATTTATCAAGAATGTTTCAGTATTAAAGAAATATAAATAACGTACAAGAAAATATTAAGCATTTATCAGATATTCATTTTAAGAGGTCTCGCCTAATCTAAACAAAATCACTCTTTGGCAGTAAGAATGTACAGAAAATCCGTCATCTTAGTGAAGGATTAGTCTGTAACACCTTCAGTCCTGGCGGTTCTTGTTAAGCTGAACATAATCGTGTGGGAAAAGCAGGGATAAATAAGGACATCAGTCATGTAGTGAAGGGGCTGATGTGTAGGATACAAAATAAATCCCTAAGGTTGGGCTGGTAGGGAACCTTCTGACCCATTGAAGTTATAGCCCTTAGTCGCCTAATATTTCACCCTTTTTGCCACTCACTGTCTTCCTCTGGCCAGTATTGCAAATGTGAGTGAGAATTCGCATGTGTCTCAGTCCATAGTTGATGTCTTGGATAGGATGCCTCCGGTAGGACAGTGACGAACTTCCCGTAAGAGAAGTAGAAGTAGTGGAATAGCAGGAGAACATGTTTGTCTGTCTGTGCCATGGCAACACTTGCTGGCTGAGGTGAAATACCAGCTTTCATATTCACAAACTTTCTTTTGCAAAAGTAGTTTGTAGAAGATTGATTGTTTATACTTTTGTATTAACTCATGCAGCTACCAAACATTTCATAACAAAACCAGAGTGCATATTAATGTTGATGAATACGGTTTCTTTTTACAGTAGTTAATCTCTTCAGCAAGAAGAGGTCATTTTATTTTGATTTTGATATTTTCAGACGATTTTATTCAGCTTGCGAGGGACGAATTGGACGGATTAGATCATTACAGTCATTATTAATACTTCGCTAACAGAGATCGTTTGTAAGTTGAATAGCATAGTTTGATGGTACCAAGAGTAGAATGAAAAGTACGTAATTGGGTGGAAGGAATTAAGCTGTTATGGAGACTTGATTATCCTGCCAGTTAGGTAAGCTGCAGATCCTTATATTAATTTCCCCCGCCTCCCCGTGGCCAGCCAGTTTGAGGCAATGAGCAGCGTGGGTGTGTTGCAGCAGGTCCCCGCCCACCACCTGCTATCCCCTACCCCTCATCCACCCCCAGTCTCCACCTTCACCAGCCCACACTCTCAACCCCTCACTCCCCACCCCTCACTCCCCACTCAAATCCCCCGACCCTTACTCAGCCACCACCCACCACCCCTCACTTCCCACCCCCAACCCGTCACCCCAGCTTTCACCTTTACGCCAGCTCCTCCCCCACCACCCACTACCCGTCACTCCCCACCCCCACCCCTCACCACCACCCCATCCTCTAGTCACATCCTGCATCTCGATCACCACCTCATTATATCCTGAGTACCAGGTAGCCTAATACAGGATCGTTTATTTCTCGCATTGTAATTCATCCAGAGATATTCATATAGTTAAGTGATTCTCAGCTGTTTTGAAGTACACCACATGTAAATTTACTGCTCGTTAGCCATCTAGGTGGAGAATTGTACAAATCTGGCAAGCAGGTGCTGCACAGGTTATTGCTGGCGCAGGGCACAGTCGGGGACAAAAGTGCACCGAATGTTTCACCTCTTCTGCCTCTCACTTCCCACTACTGGCTGATATTGTTAAGATAAGAAAGGCATATTTCTCTGCCCATAAGTAATCGTCGTAATTATGATGCATCAGTTAGGGAAGCGACGGACATGTCCCAGACTTGAAGTAGACGCAGTGGAACAGCAGACGAACCTTTGGCCCCGACTGTACATGAGAATGAGAGCAGGGCATGCTTACTTAGTTTTTTTTATATATTTATTCTTTCTAGGGGGGGTGGGAGGGTCTAATGATATGTTCTTCTCTGAGAATGCGTTGTTTGAAGCCCTTCTCATGCCTGTACCGTTCAGGGTACCACTTCCAAGGGGATACTTTTGTGCTCATAGACCCTTCTGTCAGCCAGCTGTAGTATGAATGAATTACCTCAGATTTTGTGGCTAGATGAGAGAAGGGATTTATGTGCATCATAATGTCATCCCCACTTTGACTCACCACCCCACTCCACCCTGCATATTCATCTCAGCCACCCTACCCTTTTCCCCTTCCTGCTTCACCGAATTTATAAGAGAAGGTCAGATCTGAACTGAGTGGTATAAAAGTGACACCTGGATATCACCTGATCTAACT
>NC_136979.1:24073137-24105637 GCF_032717465.1 Coenobita brevimanus
ATCGTGCTAACACACACACACACACACACACACACACACACACACACACACACACACACACACACACACACACACACAAATTGAAAACAATACCAGCGTCGCTATCGCGGCTGGTAATGATTAATATAAACAAAGACAAGTTTGATATTAGCCCCCACGAATCCTTGAATTCTTGGTTTCGTGAGTGGTTTGGCGATGGTAACGTTGAGATGGTGGTGCGATTTGAAGTACTACAATCCATACTAAAAAACCAGCTCTCCCTGTGTGTGTGTGTGTGTGTGTGTGTGTGTGTGTGTGTGTGTGTGTGTGTGTGTGTGTGTGTGTGTGTGTGTGTGTGTGTGTGTGAAGTTGTAACCTATCTTGTGCCTGGGTGGGTAGGTTGGTGGACGAATAGTTCAAGTGGGTGTATAGGGTGGATGGTTTAGGTGTCTGGTTAGGATGTGTGAGGTGAGTGGGCAGGATGGGCGAAAAGGTGATGAGGGTGGAGTAGGTGGGTGGGCGAAGTGGGTGGGTGGCTGGGTGTGGTGGGGGAAGTGGGTTGAGTGGGTGGGTGTGGTGAGAGAAGTGGGTTGAGTGTGTGGATGTGGTGGACGAAGTGGGTTGAGTGGGTGAAATGAGTGTAGTTGGCGAGCTGGGTGGGGTGGTTGGAGTTGTTGAAAGGATTGGGTGGGTGGTTGGGCGGCTGGGCGAGTGCGCCGTGTGAGTTGTTTGGTGGGGGGATCCATGGTTTTCTAGAGGACAAGCAAGGTAACAAGCCTACCACACATGGATGAGTGAGTATGGGTGGCATGGTTGGCCGGTGGTTAGGTGGGTGAGTGGGTGGAAGAGGTAAAATTGTTTCACTGTGGCAACCGAGGCAGAAATACGTTAAAAGACAAATAAAATGGTAGCACTGCTTGATAATATTGTCCATAATACTGATTATGTGATCTTGGACTCGTTTGTAATTGCCGGTATATTGACAACATGGTGTTGTAAATAAATACAGTACTGGTCATGTGAAAAGGGCTTTACATCAAACTCGATTCATCTGGTTAATGTCAACGATGTATCGTTACACTGATACCCATAGCAACCCGAAGGCTGAAAACTCTCTTCTCAACGATGGACTGTACATTCATTATTTGATTTGATTTGAACAACACTGTTGAACAGCACATATGATTAAATGGATTAAAAGAAAAGTTACTAGAGGGATATCTACATCAAAATGTTGGTACTAAAATTTATAGCTAAAAATGATCTTTACAGGCACTTGAGGGAAAAAAACAAAACACTGATAGCTTCATCCTGACTTGCGTCACACGAGCCCCAACTCTCCGCCGACTGACTCCCCGTCACCCATCCCCACAACACTTACGCTTCTCGCACTTGCTAACTTCATCCCTCTCTAAGCAAAGATTTAGGCGCCATCTTTTGATTGACAAATCTCATAAGTCCTAGAACATTACTCCTAGAGAGTGACGACGTGTTTGAGAGGCGTAGTGGAGGTGGTGTACTTAGTAGCCCGCTCCGTAAGGGTTAATTTATAGGATCAGTGTCGGAGCATAGTTTCTACCCTCGGCCATGAGGCCGTGCTCGGGGACTGACCGTGTAGACGGTGTGCCGTGTACATGGACAGTTCCCAAGCATGGCGTCATTACCTTCTGTCGAAACCATGCTTCGACAATGATCGTTTCAGTCAGACCTAGCCTGTTGGCCAGAGGAAAGTAGAGGGAATAACACTTTTCTCGAGTGAAATAAATGGATTTACAGACAGGAACGTCACTGGATGAAGTGGTTTCAGTGCGTTCAAAGTTCTACATGTACTGCTTGCTTTACTGTTTCTCTTTTTCGATAAGTCACACCTCATTTTTGACTTTGAAACAGACCGATGATGATAACGGTGATGATAATGGCAGTGAAAGAGTAGAGTTGAAGCCAGTAAGGGAAATAAAATTCCTTAGTTTTACAGCCGGGGTGATATAAAAGGTGTGAGGGGAAGCGGGGAGGGGCGTAGCAGTAGATGTGTGTGTGTGTGTGAGAGAGAGAGAGAGAGAGAGAATCGCCTGGCCCCTCCACCATAAACTGGCCTCACAAAACTCCCTATACCACCTTGACCACCACAGTACAGTACAGTACAGTACAACCGTCCCATCCCATGCCAGTGTACTCACCCCCCTCTCTTGCCGTCACCTTTACCACAACACACGTCGCGCCACTTAATGACTTCATCTACTCTGAGTACGAACTGTTACACGGGGTTGTGTTTATGAAGAAGCCTAAGTTCCTGGCCAGTTAACAGGCTACACATATCTCCTTATCAATTGACTTTTAACACAGGTTGTTTTGTGTTTCTTGTTTTATCACTTTAATATTCACTCTGACTTCATTGCGAAACGTTTGGTAGCTGAATGGGTGGAGACAAAGGTATATACAAGTAATCCTATGGACAGCTTACTCTGATGGAAGTTCATATACGGTCCCTTCTTTCCCTCTGCTTTGCGGCGTTGTGGCTCACTCTATCGGCAAGAGCACTGCTTTTGTTTGCGTAGATCAGGCTGGATTTGGAATATCATTAATTCTTACGACATGGAAGGTGGAATATGAAAATGGAACATCGTTCTCCCTCCATGTATCCACGAAGAAAATTAGAGGGTTGTTGTATTTAACGTTACTCACCATACGTGGTAATGCGAATTTAGATGATGAAGGAAAAAATTATGAGAAAGTTGACTAGGAGGATGTATGTTAGTATGGTTGAGGGGGAGAGGAGAGGGCTAAGGGTCAATGAATGAGATAGAGGGATGGGATGGAGACAAGGCCGAATCCAGCTGGAAAACTGAGGTGTGACCCAGAGATCCGCAGTCGTTTACTCTGCCAGTTGGCCACCACCTCCCCTATGCACATATAGTTACTTTTCATAATCCAATAGTCACACACACACACACACACACACACACACACACACACACACACACACACACACACACACACACACACACACACACACACACACACACACACACACACACACACACACACATCAGCTGTTACTACAACTACTACTGCTACTACTACTACTACTACTACTACTACTACTACTACTACTACTACTACTACTACTACTGCTACTACTACTACTCCTACTACTAACTCCATCCAGTTGGGAATTATGTTGTGAAGATCAAAACCAACCTTTTAAAATACAGTTCACCATATGGTGTTGTAATGTGAAGGTTAACAGTAACGCTCATATTACAATCCGTTGGCCCCAGGCACGCCAACGACTGTGGTTACCAATCATCGACTGCTACTTTTAGTACTTTATAATAAAGACATTAATCTTTTGGAGTCACCAGTCTATGCGACTCTCGACCACAGTAGCTTCGTAATCCATACCTGCCAGAGAGACAGGCCTGAGGATTGATGATCTTGTTCCCCTGAGGCTTAGGAGTGCAGACCTCACGAGGGAGAATGACAGTCGACATCTCATCCAGGCCATAGCAGAACTCCGGAGTTGACGCTTCTTCTCAGAAAGAACTTCTGCCAGTCTTGAGTAGAATCTCACCGCCTCTCTATCCATCCCACCAGATGAGAAGAGAAGGGGAGTGAATCGACAGTGGTCCGCATGTTGGATCCTTTCTTGATAGTTTCTGATTTTTTCTTGTTCATTCCTTTTGTGTGCGGCCTCGAGAGACAGTTCACGATGACTTGCTGCCGTAGGATCAAATATCCTAATGTCAAAGAAAGCCCTCTGCCCACGTGTCCAGAAACCTCGAGCACTGACATCCACTCTTGCATCGTTTAATGTATTTGCTGTCCTGTGGATGAAGTGCTTGCCGTCCAGAGGTAGCAGAGTTGGTTCTGTGGTGACATCATGGCATATTTCCTTCAGCATTTTAAGAGTGAGGTCGCGTACTTCATCATGTCAAATGCAAACAAAGCCTTCCTTCTTGCAAACTATTGCATGGTTTGCATCAAAGACAGTGCCACAGGCACAGTGTTGAAGTAGGTTCTCTACTGGCCACCCTTATCTCAAGGCTATGACGTCAATAAATTCTTGTTTGTTGAAGTGGAAGCCTTTTGCCTTGAGAGGCAGGGTCGTCCGCCAGTTCGATGCCCCAACCTCCTGTACCATATCAACTGTTCTGCACTGGTCTGGTGTCAGGTGTTTGGTTACGTGCTGCAGAAGGTCCTTTTGTCTTGCTTCTCGCTCTTTGCTTATTTGTGTTTTCATATCTTTCTGGCCTTGGTGGTCGATTTCACTCGTCTGAACCTGGGCGCAAATCCTCTGTGACAAGGATTCGGTGAGTCTAAGTGAATTTCTGTTCGTAGTTTGCCATGGCTGCTGGATTTATAATGCCAAGGCCTCTCGTCTTTAATGATAGTGATTGAGGATCCCTCTCTTCTGGTGTGGGGATGTGGCCATTGGTCAGTGATGGGAGGAATGATTCCCTGATAACATCCTTCAGTGGTTGTGTCAGCGACTTGATGTCGGGGATGGTCTGCATCACGAATGTCCATTTGTGCTTTACACCATACGTAAATACTGTATGCTGCATGGGCTTCTGTTTTTCCATGGCTGGATTGTATACATATTTTATCTACCCATGTCTTTACCTTATCACTCACATATTGGTCATTGAATTCCTTAGTTCCAGTCACAGCACCTGGATGCCTCTGATCTTCTTTACTCACTATCATGTTTGTGTCTCTAAAGGCCTTCTGTGCATATTGATAGTAGGCTAGTTTCATGGTCAAGCTGGACGTACTTGCATCAGGGTAGTAACCTATTTCAGGGCCATGAGATGTTACAAGGTCCCACCATTTTCTCACATCGTCCACCTTGCCAGCGCCTGTGAGGTGATCTGCACAGTCTACTTGTTTTACATTGGTGGCCTCATATTTGAGCTTTTGTTGCAGCAGTCATAGCCAGGGCGTACATAGCCATGGCAACGTGGTCCCCCTAGGTAGTTCCTTCTGTGGATTGTATTGCACCGACATCATGTGCAGCTGTCTTACCCACAATGTAGCGGTCTGCTGATTCTTTGTAGGTGTTTTCCTCATAATGCACAAATGCTGGTCATTTAACCTTGATATTGTGCGGCATTGCCTCTCGGCTGATGGATTTAAATGCGTTTGAGGCATCAATTAGTAATAATGCCTGACAGTCCTCGTCTTTATATATTTTCCTCATGAAGTGAACTGCTGCCTCACCTCCTGCTTGCTGGCCTGCACACACTTGGAGATTGCCAACTGCCTGCTTAACATTATCTTTCACCACCTCCATGATGTATTTTCCTATAAGCCGTCTTAAGACTTCACCCACCCAGATGGGCGTACTTCCTGGATTCTAATCAAGGGGGATTAGTCTGCAAGCCATCAGTGCTTCAGTGTTGTTACACTGACTTGCCAGCTTCCTCTCCAGTGAGGCAGTGGTGTTGCAAAGGTCTGTTGTTGCCTCCCCAAACTTGATGTTACTGAGGATTACTCGCTAAGATTTTTCACCTAGGCCTGACAGTCTGCCCCTCCTTGTGTGTCATTGCCTTCCTCCACACCATATCTTCAGTTATCCTGTCGTTTATGATAAGATTGGGTGGAGTGAAGTTCCCGTCAAGCTGGCTTTGACTGGGCACTTGCTTATCGTGCAGTCGGGTGTTTTACCTTTAGTTGTTGCATTGTTGCTTCTGTCAGGTCAAGTACTCCGTTGGATGATTCAGCTGACAGGGATCTTGTCGCCATGATGATTTAACCCACCCCATACTTCCATATCTCTCGCATCTTGACAACTATCCCCATCCGTCATTTCACCTTGGGGTTTTTCACCACCACGCATGTCAGTATGATCATGTATATTGTCACTGACTGCATCATTAATTTCCATGTCACCATTCTGTCGTCTGCCCTGTTGGAAGCAGTTAAATGTCGCTTCTGGTGGGCTGTGATTCCCTAACACATTCCTACGGAGAGGTCCCAGCCTGCAATACTCGTATGTCCACGGCGACATCTTTGTTGCACTTTAGCACCTGATACACTTATGCTGCCCACTGGAGCACTGACAACAATACTGTGGCATGGCCATGGTGTTCATAAAGTTTTTACTCTGCGGTATAGAACCAATAATATTATTATGGCTAATTTTTGTAGTAGTTTTAAAAGGAAATTAAACCTAATGTTACTAGAACTACTGCCTTACTACTACTACTACTATTACTGCAACATCTGCTACTACTACTGCTGCTACTGCTAGTACTTCTGCCACTACTACTACTAACTTATCCTACCGTACTAATACTACTAACTACCTTCTGCTATTACTACTACTACTGCTGCTGCCGCCGCCGCCGCCGATGCTGCTTCACTTAGATGACGTAGTATTATGAATCAGTCAAGCTACAACCAGTGTATTTTTACTCACTGTAGGAAGAGGTAATAATAGTGAACGGGCTAGTCGTCTATTTCATATCTTTTCTGTTTAAAAAGTCTCCCATAAGCTGAATATATTTGTCTATAGACAGTAAGAACAGTAGAAAATGCGCCCTTTTACAGAAGTTAGAATAAAGTTATCAGACACTACAGTAAGATTCATATTACGTCTGCACAGTATCCTGACACTTCTTATCTTCCTTCATCATGGCTTAAAACACAGGGTGCTATTATAAAACACTCACAGTCGTCACAGCGCTCACTCTGCACAGTAACTCCCGCCCATTACACAATTACACCTTTACAACCCCATCACCAGCCATCCACCACCGTCCTTAACTCACGGTATCAGCTGCATCTGACAGGTTGCGCTGAGTGGTGGTGTGTGCGGGCGCGTGTGGGTGTGCCTGGAAGTGTTTTAGTGTGGTGTGTGCGTGTGATGAGTGGATGGATTAAGCGTTTGTGTTTGTGTATGTGTGTGTGTGTGTGTGTGTGTGTGTGTGTGTGTGTGTGTGTGTGTGTGTGTCAGAGAGAGAGAGAGAGAGAGGGAGAGACCTCATCGTGCCTGTAACAGTGGCATTGTGGTGGCAGCGAAGGTTCTAACTGGGCTTCCTCACAACCTTAATAGTACTTTTGATTATTATTATCATAGTGTCGTTGCACTTAAGATAACTTTAGTCGGTTCAAGAACTGACGTTATATTGTTAGTGTAGTTAGCATTTCAGAAGGCGGAGGTTTCACACAAATGGGTATAATCGTCTAACAACACCCACAGTAAATTTACCTTATCTGAGGGATTAAATTCGTGTCTCTAATGTTTTATAGGGCGGGATTTCCATCAAGTGAAAAAAAAAATCGTCTGCCAGTACACAGACTATAATACGTAAATTAGCTTTGCTCTCTTAGCCCCCCCGAGTCTAATGTCGTATATTAATTTTTTCTTGCTTGTACTAGCCGATTTTATTAAGCTTTGAAGATGTATTTAGAACTAAAAGAGCTGGATCTAGCATTCATTGCTCCCTCACTACAAGGGGTCTGTCCAAAACTGATGTGTTGTTGTTGTTGTGCCAACCCAGTGTGTCTCATCACGCAGACCCATCAACTGCAGGCAAGCAGCCACCCTATAGGGCCACCACGTGCAGTAAAGCGATGTTTCTATGAGGCTGAAAGCTCCTATCCACAGCGAGGCACGGAGATTAGTGTGGAGGGTTGTCTCTGGATGGATATCGCATTTGCATCTCCACCCAGTTAACAGGGTTACCATAGTAGGCTCCACGTCACCCCGTTATTTGGCTATATGGGTACCACCGAGCGCTGTAAAGGGTTTCCTTAGTTATTGGAAACCATGTGGCTTGTCGCTCATTGTAGAGTCAACTGCAGTGGAAAGGAGAACAGTAAATAGTGACGGAAGGATAGGAGAACTAGGAGGGAAGGGCAGACACAGAAAAAGAATGCTAGACATGAAGGAAGTAGAAGGCAGCATTACAACGAGTAGATGATGGGTACCCCCCACCCACCACCACCTTAAATTGAGCAAAGTCATTTGAAGGTATTGATAATTTTTTAAAAATCAAAATGAGGGTATTAATAACACTTATCGTAAAGTGATAACAACGAATACTTTGCATCAGAGTCCTCCCTCTTCCCTCCCTTCCCAAAGCCTGCTCTGTGTGGCAGTAGCTCTGGTTTACACGGTCCGCCGCACCAGGCTTGTCGGCGTTCAGGACCAGTCGTGTTAAACCGCTCCCAGCCACACCTCATTTGCATAATAGGCTAAATTACAAGGCTGTGTCAGACGGAGTTTGTGTGTACGGCCCGGCCACCTTCTCACTCTGTTGGCTTGATCTCTGTAGTCTACATGTCACTTTTGAGCTGTGTGTACTGGTACGCGACAAACATACGATTGCTGAAATAGTTTTTCGCTTTCTCTCTCTCTCTCTCTCTCTCTCTCTCTCTCTCTCTCTCTCTCTCTCTCTCTCTCTCTCTCTCTCTCATACATACATTTAAATTGATGAATAGATGGATAGATAAGACAGACAGACATATAAATACCGATATTGATAAATAGATAGATAGGTATAATGTACGTTTCATTTATGTATATATTCTTAACACCGTTTGAAGATGATATAGATTTAAAGGTACATGATTAAATAACAAATATTTGGGAGGCTAATACATATCTGATATTGAACTTGCGGTTAAGGGGAAAAGAAGGAGAAGCAAGATAATTTATAACGAGTGGTGTGGTGTGTTGGTGTGGTGTGCATCATAGGCCTCGTCCTCTCTGCTGTTTTATCTAATCCCCTCACATTTGTGTTGCGTATATCTTGACTTTAACTCAACTGTGCTCTGACAGGATAATATACAATGATTGGTTAGAATTCCTAACTGTTTCATACATAATTCTGTGTACTGGTGTGAAGAATGCGTCTTTAAGTTTGTTATTAGGTAGCTATTTAACATAGGTATCTATGTCTTGAATGTGTAGACCAGTGTAAATGTCCTTGAATATTCTCATAATATTACACTGTGAATATGGCAGTAAAGCAAAAAGTGAATAATGGAAGAAGCTGTGGCTGCTGGGAGGTAGACTGCAACCTGGTTCAAAAAATGCATATATTCAGAAGGTAGTTAAGTCAACCTAAGGGCTGTTACTACCACTGCATGTAAAATTGGACTTGAGGAAGCAGTACGTTAAAGCACCGAATAAAGATGGTGATTCCACCCTTCTTCATGAGTATTATCAGCCAGTTCCCGGCTCCCACATCTGAGTGAGTTAAAGAAGGTGTCATTTTCGAAAGTAATGGAATTGGCTGGGAATGATCGTTTTGGAGGAACGATGAAGAGAATTGGAAACTAAATAGTGGATGTTATTCAGAAAAATTATCCACAGGCTAATTATGTGGGACGGAAAAAATCCAGAGTCAACAATGACTTGAAAACATGCTGAATTAAACTAAAAACTGACCATTAGCTTTAGATGGAAGCGTCATTTCATACTTTCACATTTGAATTGCCTTCCCACAAATCTTGGTATGGTCAACAAAGTTGAGAGAGAGAGAGAGAGAGAGAGAGAGAGAGAGAGAGAGAGAGAGAGAGAGAGAGAGTGGGGGGGAGGGGGAGAAGGAGAGAGACTTAATGAAAAAGATATCAGGGAAAATGAAATGTCATCACGGCATTGCAAAGAGACCTCCAGTGAAGCACATGCAAACAAGCTCAGAGAAAGCAATATGACTGCCACCAGACTGCATCCACCAAACAACAGAACCTAAGTGACTTACGTCCGGTTGTTTGTTTTAGCGTATTTAAAAACGATATTCACTGTCTATGACCGCGTAACTTTAGCAGAGGAAGGTGACGGGGAGTGTCTGCATTGAGCCACCATTGAGGGTAAGAATATGGTACACTCTTTCCTTTAACACGATTATCTCCATACCAGCGACGACTTCCCTCATACACCAGATAGTAATGTTTTGCTGTGTCTTGTCTAGAATTGTTAACCTCTTCAGTACAGTGATGTTCTGAAAGAAAACATAAAATCAGAGTTGAGTGTAATTTACTGAACGTTTCACCGCAGATTCTTCCTCGTAACAAAGGCTGAATGAATTTGTTCCTTCCCAAACACTTGAGTATTTCTCTTCATAACCGTCACAGCCGACGCTGTATCTTTTCGTTTGCTCATAATTAAAGTGTATGTGTTACTGTAACTGGCTATGAACAGAATCAGACCTTCTCCATGGAGAGAGTGGTAACCAGAATAAACCCTTCTACATGTTGACAATGTACAAATAGGGAAGGGATGTCTGGTGGTACATGTCCAAGTCGAGGTGTATAGTGGCTTTGTGTGTCTCTCTCAAAGTCTGTGTGTCATCGATAGACCAGACAGGATGCGAACTTATGGAAGCGAATAGAAGGACACACTACCAGCACTCATTTTAACCTTATAAATCCGATGACGTGTGTTCTTCGCTGGTTGGTTTTGGAGTGACGACTGGTAATGAACTAATTAGAAATGAACTCCATTACCCCCTGTCACAACGAGAAATTACCATAAATTGAGTAAAATCGTCTGGAGATACAAGAATAAAGTGAGATATACATCATGGGAGTGAGGACATTAGATGTCCACTTCTCGGGTATGGAACCGTAGCATAGGGGGGGGGGGACACATCCCAGCTGAAAACAGTGGTCAGGTAGCTTCAATAATGGAACTCTTAATATGTTATGAGAGTGAAGTTGTTAATGTAGACGGGTCGTTATGTTACACCGCCACCCACTTACGAAGATAGTCTCGTCGCTCAAATTGGTCAGCATGTTTTCCCGGCAATTAGTCTCTTAGCCGGGAGTAGCAAACGAGGTCCAGAGTACCTCGCTATGCTGAACACTGTACATGCTAATTGAATGTAAGGTCGTTTGGCGCGTACTGAAACCAGCTTAGCTTGAGGTAATATGACACTCACATTCGACATTCAGATGAAGAGTCATATTCTAAGTGGCACTGGGAGCTCCGTAACCCTTCTTCCTTACCGATTTATTCTTTACATTTCTATGCATCCTATCTTGAGTATGCTGTTAATGAAAACTATGTCGATAATAATACGATATAAATAGCATAAACGAAAACGTTACGATGTAATATGCAAAATAAATCTTGATGGAGGAGGTGTTACGAAGCCTGTGCCACTTAGAATGCAGGTCAGAAACCCAGGTAAGTTTACCCAGTCTTGTGAATTAGGACTCAAAATGGCAGTGTTGTCCATGGCCTGCAGTATGAACTCAGCCGTAACCTGTACCCTTCACCAAGTGCAACAGATTGGATCATCGTGAAGCAATTCGGTGAAAATTTCATTGAAGAAAGTTTGTTCTAATTACTTTTTTATAACGTAATGTTATTATGGCTTTTTGCTCAACGGTTCTGGCATTGGAAATCTAATCTGAACTGCAGGCACTGAAATTCTTCGTATATTTGAGCTCCCATTTTTATGCAGCTGCCTTGACCTTTACGACACTCGAACGCACAACGCAGTGTGTGTGTGTGTGTGTGTGTGTGTATATATATATATATATATATATATATATATATATAATGTGTGTGTGTGTGTGTGTGCGTGTGTGTGTGTGTGTGTGTAATTCACCGGGTCGGTCAGGATCACTTGATGGTCGTGATCGTCAGCTTTTACCCTCCCGGAAGAGAGCTGAGAGCTCATATAGTCCGATCTAAGGGCAAGGCTGTGACCTTCACACACGCACACACCCGTCCCCTTGCTCGAGGGGGACAGTAACCACCCACTTCGTCAGTGAAACTTTTCGCAACCTGAGCCTGTGTGTGTGTGTGTGTGTACAATAGCCGTTAAGCAACACTTGTGTGATAATACTTTGGTATACCCATCTTCTCTTTTTTCTGTTGTTTCTAATTAAGAGGGAAAATATTGCCCTAATATATTTTGCCAGTTTGCCGCGAGACACGTCATTACTTTAGTAACACTCATATCATCGTGTCTTCTCTCAGTGATCTCGGTGTGTCTTGTACCTAGATTTTTTTCTAGGAAAAGTTGCATTACTTCCCTGAGGAAAAAAATCGACCACTAAAAGTGCATAATTTTCCAGAAAAAAAAAAAAAAAAAAAAAATCGGCCTCTAAGAGCCTCGATACACTGGTCCTACTTCGCGCTTTCCTTAGTCTTGCACATGTGCCTGATCTATGTAGGGGTTCTATTCGCAGTGTATGAGTACAGCTCTCATTTCGTGTGTGTGTGTGTGTGTGTGTGTGTGTGTGTGTGTGTGTGTGTGTGTGTGTAAAGAGAGAGAGAGAGGGGGGGGGAGGTCTATACGCACCTCATCTAATCAGATTGGCGTCAAGATTTTTCATCCGATTACCTCCCTTCATCTCCACGAGTTTCTTCGTTTTTTTATTTTTTTTTTTATTTTTTTTTTTTTTATACCCAGCACTTTATCATTTTGTTTTACTATCAGTATTACACTAGCCACTGTTATTCTGAACTGCGTGTGTGCATTCTTTCTTTAAGGCGGGCATACTGCACCCGTCTTCTTACACGTTCACATCTTTCCAGTCAGCTCTCTTATTGTGGCGGTAACCGGTATTCTCAGTCGTCATATTCTCAGCTGGTCAGCTTTGGAATAGTTTTCATTAGCTTGGCTTCCCCGCTCTACGATGTACAGTCTTTCAAACGCCATGCGTCCAAGCGTCTCGTAATCGTGAAGTAATTAGCTGTACATGGCTCTTTTCTGATATTTCTTGTTGCATTTCATAATGTTTGTAATTCTAATATTCCAAATCTGAAGACTGTGTACCACGACGGATGTTTATGTTTACAGTATAAATCTCTGTACATGGAATGCATAGTACCGTAGTTATTATTCATAAAAATTATTCCTTATAACATGTTATGTTGTTCATCATTCTCAGCGGTTGGTCAGATAAGTATTATCGCTGACTTCTAATATATAGCTTATTTTTCATTTCCTTTACTAAACCTTCGATACACTGAGCGCTGTGCTGGTTTTTATCCATAACCCATTCTGGCATATTCCTTAGATTTTATGTTTAGGAGGGATTTAACAGTTCTTGTAAATATCCTTCTGTATTATATACATATATGATTTCAATACTGCGTTACTAATTTATTTAGTCGCTATTCGCAGTTATTGAACGGGCGTAAACTACTTTACTTTCAATTACCTTGTAGCAAAAAGTTTTACTGAGTTTAGTTGATCTCACTTTCTAGTCTGTATGCGTTGCATCTCCTTATGTACGAGACAAAACCGGTTATGTCTGAACTGTCAATAGAATGGCTGTAAGCCTACCCCACAGGTGATGCCAGAGCGACTTGGTCAGATGAAACACATAACATGGAAGGCTTTTGTTTGTGGGTGAAACTGAAAATTTTGAAAGCTTTAATACTGAGTTCGAGGAGTGCGACCCATTGTATGGGGAACTGTGATGAAAACTTTGATTTTTTTTTTTTTCGCTCTCTTCAGATCCCATTCGTCTCAGTTACTGGGGGGAAAGGTGATGATGATAATGATGTATTGTTCGCATGCTTTGTAGTTGTCATTATTATTTAGTGCTACGGCTTGGTCATTATCGTGATAACTCAGTAGCGCCGTCACCTCAGTTCGTCATCCATGTCTTGTGTAAGCAACATAATAGCCACGGCTGTCGAAGCAAAGGGATTGGCATAACGAGTAATACGTACGTACTGCTTCCTTATATTATTTAGTATTTTCAATTAACTGACTCATTTTTGGTACTGTATTTCTTCGGATAGTCACTTTTAATCTGTTCTATATTTCTTGATTGTTTTTTTATCCCAAGTTCATAAGAATAACGAAAGACATTAAATTATATTTTACTATTGTTAAGGTGATATGATCTTTTTATTTACCTAGCATAGGGCTTAACCTCTTCAGTCCGGTACATAATTTTATTTTTTTCGTAGTACCACCAGACGATTTTATTCAACTTTGGACAGACCTCTAGTACTCGTAGTGAAGGGTTCAGTCAACGCTGTATCCAAGCCTTGCAGGTCGAAATATCTGTCAGTGCCCAAGGTGAATCGTGTACTGATAACAAGAATATCATAATAATACCGTCACTGAACTGAAGGTATTAAACTGGTTCCCGATAAAGGCAAGTGTGTTGCATCATAAGGTTTGGTGTATTGGAGCTGGAGATTGTGAAAGTGGTATTATAAATGAACGTGAAGGTAGCCCCCCACGTGGTGTGCTGTGTTATTGTGCTGTTGTCTGGTATAGTGGTGCGATGTTGTGTGGTGTGGTGTGGTGGGGTGCGGAATGATGTGTGGTGGGGTGTAGTGTAGTGTAGTGTGGTGTGGTGTGGTGTTCTGTGTTGTGTGGTGTGGTAGGGTGTGGTATATAGATGTGAAATGGTTTATTGGTGTGGTGTGGTGTTCTTTGGTGTGGTTTTGTGTAGTGTGGTGTAGTGAGGTGTGGTATAATGGTGTGGTGTGGTGTGCCGCCGCTCACTTGACGCCCCACGGTTGTGACGTCACGATGATGGATGAGCTTCCTGGTGTCTCTCTTGGGTAAGCAAGTAGTCCCACCCCCTCCCTAACAACCCCACTCCACCCCCTAACCCCACCCCTGCATCCCTCTAAAACCTCACTCCAACCCATCCAAGCTTAGCCTACCATACCACTCCCACTGCTTTACCTCATTCCACCTCGCTGGTGGAGGTAATTCCTGCGACGAGGTGGCATTCCAGTATCAGAATAATGCAGAATTGGTTGCACATGGATGACCGTAGATTGGAATCCTAATGTTCGGTTAAAAGCTGTCAGTGATGCATAGGAAGCAGTGTTGAGGACTCAACGATGATATAAAATTTATTAACGTTTTGTTTTAGTGCATAACAGACAAGAAGCAAAGAATGTTTAACTAGTGGAATAAATGATGTAAGAAAAAACCACGAGGGAGGGAAAAAAGTGCCAGTATTACACGAGAGCAGTTACCAATGATGATGCTATTAAGAACGGCATTCTTCAGAGAAGAACGGAATGATAAAAAAGAAAATAACGAGAAGCATAATCGCAAGTTTCAAGTTGTCGGACCCTGAAGACTTTCATAACTATATCAGAAACAGGACTCCTGATGTCAGCAAATGTATACCAGTTATAAACAGTTGAAATAATATTATTTACTGAGCAGAATGAAAAAAAATAGTGAGGGGGAGGAGGTTGGAGAGAAAGGAAAAAAGAATTTATCAAGTGAACATATGATTCCTTCAACTTCGTACATTTATTGATAGCAGCATTTTTACCTGCATTAAAATAGCGAGATAGATGTTTTTTAGTCAACAAATGTACGATTTCATAACTCCTGAGCCAGGTAACATATTTTTTTATTTTTCAGTGAAGGTAGGAATGAACTGTCCAAGAATTTAGCCTCCTTTTTAAATATACCTGTAAAGAATTGAATATCACACGACATGAAACTACTACGCATGGCTTCAATATTCAGCCAAAATACTCGGTCACAATTTTGTGCATACCACCCTGTTAGCCAGGCATTCGTCATGTGCAGTGTGTAGTAGATTATTATAAGATCAGATAGTTGTAACATTGTTCTTGTATATGTTGACAGTTTCCAGCTGTAGGTAGTTACTGCCACCATAACTTACCCTGCCACTAACCACCTCACCTACCCTACCACACAACCCCACCTACCCTGCCACCACCAACCTCTCCTTATCTGCCACCACCACCAACCTCACCTACTCTACTACCACCACCAACCTCACCAACCTTGCCACCACCAACCCCACCTACTCTGCCACCACCAACCCCACCTACCCTGCCACCACCAACCTCACCTTTTCTTCCACCACCAACCTCACCTTTTCTTCCACCACCAACCTCACCTTTCCTTGCACAACCAGCCTCACCTTTCCTTGCACCACCAGCCTCACCTTTCCTTGCACCACCAGCCTCACCTTTCCTTGCACCACCAGCCTCACCTTTCCTTGCACCACCAGCCTCACCTTTCCTTCCACCACCAATCTCACCTACCCTGCCACCACCAGCCTCACCTTTCCTTGCACCACCAGCCTCACTTTTCCTTCCACCACCAACCTCACCTACCCTGCCACCACCAGCCTCACCTTTCCTTCCACCACCAACCTCACCTACCCTGCCACCACCAACCTCACCTACCCTGCCACCACCAGCCTCACCTACCCTGCCACCACCAGCCTCACCTACCCTGCCACCACCAACCTCACCTACCCTGCCACCACCAACCTCACCTACCCTGCCACCACCAACCTCACCTACCCTGCCACCACGAACCTAACCTACCCTGCCACCACCAGCCTCACCTTCCCTGCCACCACCAGCCTCATTTACCCTGCCATCACCAACCACAACTACCCTGCCACCACCAACCTCACCTACTGTACCACCACTACCCACCCTCACCAAGCCTACCATCACCAACCTCACCTACCCTGCCACCACCAACCTCACTTACCCTGCCACCACCAACCTCACCTACCCTGCCACCACCAACCTCACCTACCCTGCCACCACCAACCTCACTTACCCTGCCACCACCAACCTCACTTACCCTGCCACCACCAACCTCACCTACTCTACGACCACCACCAACCTCACCTACTCTACCACCACCACCAACCTCATCTACCCTGCCACCACCAACCTCACTTACCCTGCCACCACCAACTTCACCTACCCTGCCACCACCAACCTCACTTACCCTGCCACCACCAACCTCACCTACCCTGCCACCACCAACCTCACTTACCTGCCACCACCAACCTCACTTACCTGCCACCACCAACCTCACCTACCCTGCCACCACCAACCTCACCTGCCCTGCCACCACCAACCTCACTTACCCTGCCACCACCAACCTCACTTACCCTGCCACCACCAACCTCACTTACCCTGCCACCACCAACCTCACCTACTCTACCACCACCACCAACCTCATCTACCCTGCCATCATCAACCTAACCTACTCTGCCACCACCAACCTCACCTACCTTGCCACCACCAACCTCACCTACCCTGCCACCACCAACCTCACCTACTCTGCCACCACCAACCTCACCTACCCTGCCACCACCAACCTCACCTACCCTGCCACCACCAACCTCACCTACTCTGCCACCATCACCACCACCTACCCTGCCACCACCAACCTCAACCTGCCATGTCAGCGCCAACCTCACTCGGTCTACTACCACCAACTGCATCTGCGCAGACCTTGCCTCACCTGTTTATTCCCCTCCCTCATTTTACCTCCCATTCTTCTTTAACTCACCTCCCTCATCAGACTCTCTCCCTCTCATCTCATCCAGCCTATTCCCAACACCTCCCCATCCTACCCTTCCCCCTCACCTTTTGTCCCTCACCGTTTTTCTTGCATGACGCCTTGTCTACCCTCACCACTTTTTTGTCATACCTCCCGCTTCTTCATTTATCCTCGCTCACCCTCTCTCCTTTCTCATCTTTCCCGCCTTCCCTCCCACTTTTCCAGCACCCCGTCCCCCCACCCCCCCAAAGAATATATAGAGGAAAAGTATGTAGGTAAGATAAACACTGATAACAATGGCCAGGTGTCTTGAGTAACTACCAACATGTTCGACGCTAATTTCCAGGCTATTTTACACCAGAAGTGACAAATTAGTATTCAAGAATAATCAAAAGGCTAGTTTAGTTAGTCAGTAACTAGTGGTTTTAGTCCAAGTGTTGATTAATACTTGTCACACAGAATAACTTACTTATCATGGTGCTGTTGTTAATAACCAATATCTGATAGGCGTTCAACTAACGTCACATTCCTGTCGAACTAATATCTTTCAACTGAAACAAACTACGTTAGTCCAAGTAAGCATACTTTCCGCAGCTAATAATTATTATTTATGAAATTAAAACACCCAAGTGTTCCCGTGAGATCAGGTGAATATTATTCATCTATACAAGCCATCTTTGAAGGCATAGAATAAGGCATGGAACACATCAGAGACATTGCAGTGTGAGATAATGAACAAGTTTGACATTTTGGTCGCGAGTTTACCGGACCAGTCACCAGTACCGAGCTACGAATTGGGGTGTTTAGAATATTGCAGCATCAAGAAGCCAGTTTCGTTTCCTTGATATGTAATCTACCTCATAGCATTGATATAAGACCATTTTCTGAACGAGCTGAGTGGAAGGAGCCGAGACGGGCATTATCCCGCTTCCTCACACTGCATGGGCTGCACATCGCATGACGCATAGATCAGACTGCGCCGTCACTGTTGGAGTAAGGCATTCAGGCACCACCGCCCAGTTATCCGAGCCTTGGGAATCAGTCGTTCTTTTTTTGCCTTCCGTTATTACGCTGTACGGAATCTCGGTATGCGGCCATTTTTGTCCCGGATATTTAGAAGTAAAAAACGCATCTTAATTTCACCTATCATAATTTTTCACTAACCACGTGGGTGAAAAAGGTGTTTGTGCTCTGTGATTTGCGACACTGGGGTGGAGGGTCTCGTGGGATAAAAAAAGATGTGTATAAGAAAATAGAAGATGAAGCAGTCAAGGAATGTCATCAGCTCTCCCTCCTCCTGTTATTAGTTGTCACCGCTCCCGTTATTAGTCGCTACTCATGCCCTTATTTGGTGATATATTCCTATTACCTGGCGGAAAAGGCATTGATGATGGTGGTGTAACGCGGCAGATACGCCTATCACACGGCAGGCAGGCAAGGACCCAGCACCACGCCGTCACCTTCCCTCCTCACTGTTCACATCCTCTGCTCTTCACGACACTCAATTTCTCATGACACTCACCACTCAGTGTGACATCCACCACCTCACATGACACCGACCACTTCACTTGACACCCACCACTTCACATTACACCCACCACTTTACATCACACCCGCTACTCAGCGTGACAACCATCACTTCACATGACACCCACCACTCCACATAACACTCACCACTCCACGTGACACTCGCCACTCCACGAGACACCCTCCGCTCCACATGACATCCATCATTCCATATGACACCTACCACATCACATGACAGCCACCACTTCTCATGACAACCACCACTCCACATGACACCCACCACTCCACTTGGCACCCACTACTTCACGTGACACCCACCACTTCACATGACACCCACCACTTCACATGACAACCACCACTCCACATGACACCTACTGCTTCACATGGCACCCACCACTTCACATGATGACGCCCACCATTTCACATGACACTCACCTCTTCACATGACGCCCGCCATTCTTTCGCCTTTGTCAGCCAACTTGTATCTTTCCAGCTTGCTGGAAGTTTGTTCTCATTCAGCTTGCCCCAAAGAAGGTTGACCGTTCCCAGCCCTCTGAATATCGCCTAATTGCTTTAACACCTTCCATTTATAATATCTTCGAATCTATTTATAACAAAAAAGTCTTAAAACACCTTTCCAGTCATAAACTTCATTCCCATCACCAGTAAGCGTTCCACCAGGGACGCTTCACTGACGATCTTCTCACCTTCCTCTAAGAATCTTGTGCCTGTATTCATCATAGTCAATTTTTCACAACTACCGCCCATATCTCCTCAAATCACTCACGGCTGTGAAAAGCTCCCAGGAGTTATTCATTAACGCTCTCAGAGAATCTCACGGCTGTGAATGGGGAAGCTCTTGGAATTCGCTTGTGATTGTGGAAACATCCTACATTTAGCAAAGTTGCTTTGCTTATAGATCGACAGTTCGCAATGTTTGACTGCTATACTGTATTAGAGAAATACTGAATTACAAGTACAAATAAACATACTGATATGCCTGTCATAACACATATATCTGATATTACCACAATTATTCATATTTTCAGGTATTATACTTTGTGGAGTTGCCGGTTGCGCCTGTTGGGACAATTTTTAAGGCAGCACCCCTACAGTACACTCCATCGATATCTCCCACATTCTCGATAACACCCACAGAGTCCAGGGATGAGCACTACGACCCTTCCCATGTCACACCATCACCATTCCCATCACTATCACTACCACCATTATCGCCCTACCACACTCCCAGGTAATCTAGCGCTACCACCACAATGATACCACGCTACTTTTTACCCCTCCAACACCATCCTACTCACTTTCATTCCTCTCACCCTTGTGTGTGTGTGTGTGTGTGTGTGTGTGTGTGTGTGTGTGTGTGTGTGTGTGTGTGTGTGTGTATTTACCGAATTGTATTTACCTACTTGTGATATACAGGAAATGAGCTACGCTCGTGGGGTCCCGTCTCCGTTTCTCAATAAGTAAAATTTAGCTTTAAAGTCGTGTAAGTTTTTAGACTGGACGATCTTTTTGTCCACGCTATTCCACAGGTCTATACATCTATAAGGAAAACTATATTTATTGATATCCTTCAAGCAGCTTGGCTTCTTCAGTTTCATCCCGTGTCCTCTTGTTACTCTCTTATCCCACAAAAACAGATCTTCTTTGTCAGTTTTATATACTCCCATCATGGTCCTGAACACTGCAATCATGTCGCCTCTCTTTCTCCTTTCCTCTAAGGAAGGCAAATCCAGCTTTTCCAGCCTCTCTCTGTATGACAGGTCTGCCAGACTGGGGACCATCTTGGTTGCTGTTCTTTGTATTCTCTCAATCTTGTTTATATCTTTCTTTTTGTGTGGGGACCACACTACTGCTGCATATTCTAACCTGGGGCGAATCATGGCCATTATCAATTTTTTCATCATCTCCTCATCCATATAATAAAAAGCTACTCTTATATTAGTCAGGAGTTTATACGTCTCTGTAATTGTCTTGTTAATGTGTTTTTCAGATGACAAACTGTCATGGACAAGCACACCCAAATCTTTCTCTTCTTTCGCTTTTGTGATTGGTTCATTACCCATCAAATAATTCAATGATGGCCTCTTGGTACTTTTACCCATTTCCAATATTTTACATTTCTTTGCATTGAATTTCATTTCCCACGTCCGGCTTCATTCGTGTATCCTATCCAGATCCTCCTGCAGCATTTTACAATCCTCCTCAACTTCTACCTTCCCCAAGATCTTTGCATCATCAGCAAACAGACTTGCATAACTGTTCACTGTGTGTGTGTGTGTGTGTGTGTGTGTGTGTGTGTGTGTGTGTGTGTGTGTGTGTGTGTGTGTGTGTGTGTGTGTGTGTACATCTGCAATCTGACTCTAATTCAATGTTAACCCGATCAGTCCGATTATGTGTTATTCATTTTATCTAATGACCTCCAGAGGATGTCATTTAAGCAAGAAGAAACCTTTCGTACTGAAGGAGTAAATGAAGGCTGTATTTTACCTCTGCAGTGTGAGAAATTTCTTATCATTTGATAGTAGCAAAAATAAATTAGAAAAGACGTCATCTTAAGTGTCTGACGAATGATCTTATATATTCCTCCTGTTACTTAGCTGGTGCTATGAAGGCCTTTATAAGAAACAGAGGCTTGAGTGTTGCAGCTGCGTGGCGCTTACATGAAGGAGTGTTAGTGCCAGCTTTAACATACGAATGTGAGACTGTGATGTGATATGAAAATGAAAGGTCAAGAGTAAGAGCAGTGGAGATGGGACTGCTGAGGAATACATGTGGAGTACAGAGAGGGGATGGGATACGGAATAATGTGATTCGTGAAAGATGCGGAGTGAGGAAGTCTGGGCATACCAGAATCGAAGAGAGTGTACTGAGATGGTTTGGTCATCTGGAAAAGATGGCTGACAAAAGTGGTGAAAAAGGTATAACTGAGCGATTTTGAAGGAGTGAGGAGGCGAGGTGGGCCAACAAGAAAGTGGAGGGATATGGTGGATGAGTGTGTGAGGACGAGAGGCATGGAATTTGTTGAGGCTAAGGGACTGACGAGAGACCGCACTGGAAGAATGAATTTTGTGCGGAGAAGCGCATAACCAGGGATTTGGCACTTTTTTTTTTTTTTTTTTTTTTTTTTTTTTTTTTTAGCGTGACAGCGTTCGGATTGGCTCTGTCAGATAGGTGTATGTGAAGCTACTGAACGTGGTGAAATTTTGTAGACCTCTCTGATGGAGTCAAGATTTCGATGGCTTGAATGATGAGTGAATGGAAGCGTGGCCCATTGAATTGGGCAAACTTGGGCTGTCTAGACGTTTCTACGCCTCACCCTGCCCTAGGATGGGAAAGAAGATCCGGATGATGAATGAATGAATACTTAGTTATCAGTGGTTAAATCAGTTGCTCAGGGAATAATGGCTCAATAATACTTCCCACGTATTCCCTGCGTGTAGTACAAAGGTGTTGAAAGGGGCAGTATCGGTATGCTGTACACGTTCTTGCTTTGTGCAATAATTTCAGTGGATTGGAAATTATTCATATGGAAAATAATCCTCCCACACGGAAATTGTATTTACTGAGAAGATACATCAGTCTCGGCCCGACTTACCCAAAGAAGGTCGAAGTGAGGTCGAAAGTGTTGCATCTTTTCAGTGAACATAATTCCTGGAGGCCGATATGGATATAATATTCCCTTTCCCTGGATTTACCCTGTTGTATTACCTTGTTGGATACCGGTACAGGATTTGAGGTAGGCTCATATTGTCCTGTTTCCATATCCTTATATCCAGTCTAATTTTGATACATGGATGTTCTTTTCTCGCACCACTTCCCCTTCCTGACTGTTCCAAATATCTTTCTTTTCGGAACTATTTTTTTTATATTATTTGTACATTTACTTTAACTCTGTGTATATTTACGTCTTTTTGTCCTTACATCATCCTTATCAAAAATATATCTCTGCGCAATGCCAGTCGTCTGATGTATCTACTTTCATCATCATAAAATCTCTCTCTCTCTCTCTCTCTCTCTCTCTCTCTCTCTCTCTCTCTCTCTCTCTCTCTCTCACCGAAGGTTGATAACTTCAGCATTTCCAACCTTTCTTCGTAAGACAGCCTCCTGAGGTTTGGTATTATTCATGTAGCCATCCTTTGGACCTTTTCTGATTTTTTATGTGTTTCTTTAAAGTTGGTGACCATACCACTGCTGCGTATTCTAAGCTCGATCTTAACATAGTATTGTGATCACCCTTAACACCTCGTCTTCCATCTAGCCAAAAGCCTGTCATGTTGGCCATCAGTCTGCATTCCTCTCCAGAGAACAGGAGGGTGGTGTGAGTGAGGCCAAGCGGGAAAGGGAGGGGATATTAGTGGGGACTGAAGTGGTGGTGGTGGAGAGAGGTGGGAGGCAGCACAACACTGGGTACAGCAGGGGGGCAGGAAGCGCCCCGCTCCATCACAAACACTAGATCTCCGTGTGGTGGCCCAAGTGCTCACCGCTCGGAACTAATGTCCTGCGCAAATGTGTCAGTTCCCGTAAAGAAGTTCCTGCACATATAGACACTAACCCTTCACACTGGAAATTACATCACTCTAGGAAGCTTAAGTCTCAAGCCAAGGATGAAATGATAGGAAGCACTGAACACTGTCCATCTTCAATATGAATTAGTCGACAGTGAACATCTTCTGAGGCAGCGTGATGACTTTGCGTCTCGTGATTTACTTTTCGTTTTTGCTCTGTTGATGAGAAAATTGACTTTTTTTCTGTACTTGCCTGCATTTAATTTGTAAGTAACTTGGTTTCAAGACTCCAGTACGAGGTATTCAGCACTTTCCTCACAAGTGTAAAAAGGGATGATCTAATCTTGAAATACTGTATTGGATGTGATCTCATCTCGGAAATCTCCAGTGGCTGTAGGCCGCAGTTGGAGTCCGATTCTATCGGTTTCAGTGTTCGTTTTTCACATTATGGATTATGATAGTCTGCTGTAAGTGTGTGTGTGTGTGTGTGTGTGTGTGTGTGTGTGTGTGTGTGTGTGTGTGTGTGTGTGTGTGTTCAGTCTGCATAAAATCTGGAAAGAAGCATTTAGTATATGACACCCCAGTGCAGTCGTGAAGAAATCCATAACTCAACTGGCTTGTGAAGGATCAGTAGCCCATCAGCGAAGGGTCAACCAGCTCAAAAGTTCATGTACTTTAATACCACCCGCAGTAATAGTCTTAGATTTTTATCTTTAAAATATCAGACAATTTTATTCATTACCATCTGATGTGAGCCAGTCAGCGCGCGGCTACGGAAGAGCTCATCGGGAAATTGCGGCGTCGGCATCTTTAGTGGTAAGACCCCGTGACAGGAGCAACAATAAACTTGGTAAAGGAGGTAGTCAGGCCAGGGTGGCAGAACGTGTCCCCACTCTACTCCCTCCTCGCTGTCCTGCATTATACAGTTCTTAATGCCTTCAGTCTGATGAGTCAATCTTAATGTTTATTTTCCATACATATACAGTAGATACTCTAGCGCAGTGGTTCCCAAACTTTTTCTGGTCGTTACCCACTTTTCATACATGATCCTTGTCCATGGCCCCCCTTCCCCAACCATAACCCATGACTATAGTGACTGTCTACACTACAGTCCTACACTTATCATGTCCATATAAAAATCACTCTAGCAAATCCTGTAATTTTATTGATTCCATTTGTTATTTTCTCTTTTGTTAAGTATTAATAAAGAAATGTGTATTTTGTCTTAGCTGAATCTTATATATATATAATTATTGAAGTATTCACAGGTGGGCACAAACTGATTATATGGGGAGGCGCACACGGTGATCAATGTTGCAACTGTGAATGGATAGTTAACTGAAAAATGTGAACATCCTTGCTGATACTCAAGATTCAAGACCAGGTTATCATACAGAATCCATAGTTTAGGAAGCCTTAGAATTAGATTGAGTTTAAATTATCTGCTCCTCTAATACATCTCTATGCCTTATTTTATGTCAGCAACACAGAATCAGATAAAAAAAGGTAATTACACTGGCAAAAAAAAAAAAAAAAAAAAAAAAAAAAGGACATATGTGTCTGGCAGCAAGGCATTGCACAAACCTGTACTGAACCTGTGTAAGTTCTCTCCACTGACTACCTACTCGCTAAACTCCTTCGGTTCAGGTTATGGCCCCCTACATTCTGATATATGGCTCCCAAGGGGGCCATGGCCCCCAGTTTGGGAACCACTGCGAGTCTAGCGCATCTTTCATTTTATTGCTGTCTCCACACGATTTTTTTCAGCTTTGGGAAGAGCTGTCGTACTAACCGGGCAAGGAAGGTTGTATCTAACTCCTCCAGTTTTAGAAGTCTCTCCTGAGTAATGAAATCGTCTGAAGGTAACAAGAATAAGTAAAATAATGCGTCACGGGATCGAAACTGTTAATATTCTTCCCATGTCCATTCCTAAGGACAACAACAGCCGTATCTTGAATTTCATTGCCGGTTTTTAATAGCATCACATTTTCCCCTCTGGGATCAGATTGGTGAGTTTTCACAAAAATGTGTTTTGTGAAGTTACTAGAAACTGCATTACTTCTGTGAGTGGCATGAATCTGAAATCAAAATGTTTGGATTATTACCTTCACCTGAGGGTAAAGGTGTGAGCGAACCCCAAATTTTGGGTGGTCATTCGTGATGCTGCTCACTTGTTATTGCTCGATGTGATCAGCCTGCATCCCACATTGCAAAGCGTAGTCAGCAACTATAATGAGAGATTAGAAATGTATTATCGTCATCACATGCTTCAGAAATTATCGAATAATGTTGGGTCTTATCCACACCTTTGCGTTCTCAGTGCTCAATCGGTAAAGAGTTGGCTTGCAGTCCTAACGGACCCGGGTTCAAATCCCGCTGGTGCAGGGAACAGTTTAAGGATTTGAATTTCATAAAATCAGACTTTACTGATCTACCAGAAGACCCGCCGACATGTCGTAAAAATACCCCCGCTAATACCAATACACCAGTCCTGTATGAGACAGCCCTAGCATGTATTCAGTATGGAAGGTGGGTGTTAGCGCCGAAGTGGTGACGTGTAGAGGTGTGCGGTACGTAGGAGGACTACTGGGCCTTGAAAGCAGGCTGTGAAGCCTATGCCCAGAGTCGGTCACATTAAAAAAAAAAAAAAAAGAATGCGACCCTTAGAGCCAGTGATGTTGAGCTACCGTACTTGAAACTGGGAGGGGGAGGGGGAACGAAATCTGGCAGTGGACGTGAGATTTATTACGTGCTGCCTGGTTGCTGACGTTATGACGAGTTGGGTGTTTCAGACCGCCTCCGTAATCTGTTGCGTGTCGGTTGGTGCCTGTACTTAGTCGTGCCTAACTGCATACGTGCGCTTATGCGCTCACATGTGTGTTCCGCTATTATTCATTATTTTAAGAAGTAGCAGGAATGGATCATGCATCACACAACGTACCCAAGACGTGCCGAGGATTTGTAATACACTCCCCCCTCTCTCCCCGTGCATACCCTACCCACTGTCGTCCTTGTTTCCGACAGATATATGCTCTAAATTGCTCCATTTCGCCTCGCCACAAATAGCGATTGTTTCCTAGCTAATTCCGTCGTTATAGTAACTAAATACTAATTTTAACCATTCCACTGTTACTGAATGCCTAACTAGACTCTACATAGTAGGAGCGTAGGCGACCTGACATTGATAATTATAGTTTTGTTACCTTACCTTGCAGCGTGTTTCACTGAATGATTTGAAAAGATATAGTACGGACCCACATCCTCTCCATGGGACATCTTCGTGACAACCTCCATATTCTAGTGTTAAAGTCTTTGTTACATTTCAGCATTAAGATGGAGGGATGGCGATTTTTATCGATATGTTTAGCTGCCATGCCGCCGAGGTAATAAGACATATAATGCGATCACAGTTTGGGCCGATGAAACAACTGAATTACTAACGCTGGTGCAGTCTGGCAGTGAGTATGTGTTGTGAGTGGGCCGGGATGAGCGCGGGAAGCGGGGAATGGCAGGAGCTGGGGCGAGTCTTTATGTCATAATTTAACCTCTGATTAATGTTCCCTACCCACTATTTTCCCATATTGCTCGGAGTAGATAATGATATGCTTTGTTGTAAAATCGTTGGGTTTTGTTTATTCTACACGCTATTTCCATATATTAAATACGGTTTGAGCTAATTTATTGCTTTCTCCAAATAAATCATTTCCTTGAATTATGTAATTCCTGTTTTCATTAACTTTTCAAAGCCTTACATTTACCGTAGCTGTGGTACTATGGGCTGGCTTGTGTCGCTGTCAGATGATGGCCGCGCTGGCAGTAGAAGTGATCATATGCATTTTTGTAGTATCGTTTGGCCACACAGATCGTATGCTAACACTCTCAGGCACCCATATTCACTAAAAGCTGAAAAATATCGTCTGGCGTTAGCTGGAATATAACAGTGGAACTTTCCCAATCATGACAGAGATAATAATAACAGTATAAACATTTTTTAGGCTCATGCTCAGTTGAACAAAATCGTCTGGCGATATCATCATCATCATCGTCGTCGTCGTCGTCGTTGTCGTACCTCATTTTTCCACGTGCAGGTGCAGAACACTAGGAAGTGAAAGAAACACGATAGTACGGGAAATAATCAACAATATGCCCAATAAACTGGGCGACACGCACGTTCATTCATCATTCAAGTCCTCGGAACCTTGTCTTTACCTTATAGGAAAACACTTATTCAACACGTGAGCTTCACATTTCACTATGCGACGGAATCAGTCCGACGGCTGTCAAGTTAAAAAGGGTATCCAAACTTTGATCACTCTGTACAAAATTCATGCAGCCAGCTCGATTTCTTGTCAGCTCTCGAGCCTCATCAGCATCCATACATCTCTTTCACACGCATGATTGATGATAATTGGAATAAGATATTAACATAGATAAGACGGGACTTTGATGGAGTAAAGTGACGGATGTCGCCTGATGATACTTCAAGAGCAATGCCTGTTTCCAAAGAATGAAAGATTGCAGTATGGTTTGCAAAATCAACATATTTCAGGTTCATTGTGATGACGTGACAGAGTTAGGGCCTTGTCAAAATGAAGTTGGATTCAGACAGATTCTGCCGCAGTGTCCATGTGTGTCAGTTGGACCTGAAATCTAAAAAAGAATATTTCATTTCACCCGGCCACGTTCTGAAAATTACGTTTTTCATTGCCAGACATAATATTGGCGACAGTGAGAAGCTGAACACCCAGGGCGTGACCAAGTGAATTAGGTTATTCTTCTTACTCTGACCCCGTCCAACACGATCGGACAATTCTCATCAGATCTGTGAGTGTGAACAGACTCTAACGGCACGCCGAGGCGTGTGTTTCCACGTCAAGGAAGTACGTTGGAGAGGAGCAGCAGTGTGTGGAGGTGTCATCCACCAACCCCCCGTGTGGTGGCCCTTGTCACTACCGTACCGTAGAATTACGAAGTAATCGCCGGAAACAATAACCCATTGTTGCCTCAGTCGTGGTTTTTATATCTGCCAGTGATTTATAGTATTATCAAAAGTTCCTCTCTCTTCGCCCTGTTACTGCCATTTCCTTCCTTAGTAGAGATCCTACAACGTATGTGAAAGAACCGTTCGCCATTTTGTTTCATTAGCCACACACATCACTGAAACATTGTATATTGACGTAGATATCTCAGGACCTGTATTAATAGCTGTGGTCTTACCCTTGTCTTCACTGTCACAGCATCTACCAGCTATTTAAGAAAGCAGGCAAGTTAGGAGGCACTGCGCGAACGTGAAGCTAAATTAGCGAAGTTGTTCAGTCAGTCTCCAGAGAGGAGGAAGTGGAAGGATGGGAAGCCAAAACAACGATTTTTCCTATTGGTCTTGATGTGGAAGAATGTGGAACCAAAACGACGAAGTTTGTCAGGTCAGTGCAGTGAGTGAAGGCTGCGTGGTCAAAATGACAAAAGTTGTTCAGTCAGTCGCGGTAGTGGAGGACAAGAAACGATGTTGTCCATCCAGTCATAAAAGTGGAGGAAGTGGAAGGATATGCGTCCAAACTGACGAAGTGGGAGGAAGTGGAGCCAAATGACGGAGTTATCCAGCCAGTCTCGGGAGTGGAGGAAGTGGGAAGATGTGGAACCAAAATGATAAAATTGAAAGACTTGAGCAAAAAAAAAAAAAAAAGGTCCAGTCAGTGTTGGGACTGGAGGAAGTGGGAGAATGTGAAGCCAAAATGACGAAGTTATCCAGTCACTCTCAGATGCGGTGTGTCTAGCAGTGGCGGGTCGTGATACTTGCATTCTCGAGGATTATAAGAATTTCCCAGTAAATTATTATTTATGAAGGTGGTTTGGGAGAGGAGGAGGCTCTTTAGCGACTGAGGGTGAACATTTGTTTGCGCAGTATAGTTTTCCAGTTACACGGTGGCGAGCACTGGCTTGGCTGTTATTGGAGATTGGATTGCTGCAACGTCTTGGACTGTTGTTAGGGATCGGAATATTGTTGGATTTTTAGCTGCTCATGGTTTTCGTTGTTTTTTGTTCGTGGGTTTCATATTTGATCTGGGGCAGTTGTTTGACCTTGTACTATTACCGTAATAGGTTTTGAACAGTTATTAGTTCTTGGGCTTCTGTTGAACTGTTATTGGGTCTTGATTGTTGGTGGGTCTGTGGCTGTTTTTGGTTCGTGGGTTTTTGTTGGATCTTAGAGTGTTTTGGAACTGTTGTTTGATCTTGGCCTACTGTTAGGTCTTGTATTCTTATTGGGTGTTTTGGAAAGTTATTGGGTTGTTACTGGATCTTGGTTGTTGTTGTTTGGCCTCGGGCTGTTGTTTGATCATGGACTGTTGTTTTGCGGGTGTCACTTTTTTCCAGGCATGTTCCATGCTCTCACTTGGAGGGAAGAGAAGTCAGATATCTTTTGCTGCCACACAGTAATCTAACCAGTGCAAAATGCAGAAAACGGAGAGACATATAGAAGAAATCATAAGACAACAAATAAAGTAGTAAAAAGAAAAGATTCAGATTTTTTATTTTGAATCATATTACAGGAAACTACTGTTTATCCAGCATTTTCAAATACTTCAGACTTATTCTTAGAATTAAAGAAGACATCTTGCATATGGTCACTCTAAACACTTGATTAGGTTGTCAGGTACTGGCTGCAAAACTATGTGGTAGTGTGTTGATTGCAATGCAAATACCAGGTACTCAAACTGACTTTCGAAAAGCGCGCACGCACGCGCGCAAACACACACACACACACACACACACACACACACACACACACACACACACACACACACACACACACACACACACACACACACACACACACACACACAGACGCTGTACTCTCGGTAAGGCCCCTGTAAAAAGTCAGCAACTGCTCAGAGTTATAGAAAGCACACAGTTTAGCATACTCACTGATGTAATCTTTCCAGGACAGATCACGAGAAAAGGGGTATGTGTGTATGTACGTATGTATGTATGTATGCGTTGTAACAGCCGACTTGCACAGTGCACACGCCTGCCATTGGCGGGCAGCCCTGTTTGACGGATCTGGAAAGGCAACTTTTCCTTACAGTCAGGTAGCACCACTGTCATTGACCTGACCCATCCCACCCAGTGCCTCACGTGTGGGTGTACTGCATGTGTGGAAGGCTTTTAGAGCGTAGGTTGAGAAGTGCATGTGAAAATTGGTTTATTGTGGTTGTGATTTGGAAGTTGGAGAGTCAACCTATTTCATAAAAGGGACCTCGTCAGGGTTACAGAGTAAAATGAAAGGACTACCGCATAGTCTTGAATGTCTGTCCCAGGGTGGAAATGAACCCAGATCAGGAGAACTGATAGAAGCGCACTACCCACAAAACCACCGAAGCTCTCGAGAAAAAGACACAAGGGGGATGATGAGAGATGATGAGAGAATAATTATGTGACAGGTTGTGGCGTACTGAGAGATGGAAGAATAAGTATGTCTTGCACCAGTCAGATATAGTACCCAGGTCAGAAACTAATTGTGCCATAGCCTCATACCGTGATTGCTATGAAGGACACTATAAGAAGCGAGTGGAAATATGAAGTACGGAGTCATCAACATACGAGTGGATTGGGTTAAATGTGCAGCTCAGATCATTGCTGAAAGACAGAAAGAGAGTTAATGAATAAAGGGAAGCCAGATTAATTAAAATTTTAATAGCTTTAGAAGAACACCGTCCGTCTACAACAGCAACTACAGAAAGGAAACTTGAGGTGAAGGTACCGAGGGAATAGAAACCGTAAGAAATCAGTCTGTAAAGATTTGTGCCAGACTTTATCGAATGCCTTTTACTTTGAGATACGTAGGGCAGCACTAAAGATTTCTCATGAGTCCCGAAAGATGGATGGCCAGGAATATGGAAGGAGTGTAAGGAGCTCGCCACTGGATGCCCTGTTGGCTGTCTTATGTTGATATAACTACCCTGTATTCACCACGTGTACGCCACCCCACATTAGTAATGAAGTAGTTCACGGGGATATGTGACTCAGTGGCTAAAGTATTGCGTGTCATGGTACCGTAGAAGGGTGTGATGTTGCGGCTGCCATTACGTTGCCACGTTGTAGTGGTGGCGGCGGCAGTGGCAACTGTCGTAATACTGTAGCCAATATCTCCACAAGGGACTGTGTGGACAGTGCCAGAACACTGCCATCATGACAACAGTCACTGCAGAAATGCTGACAAATTCATGGGTAACTAATTAGGTAGTGGTATCGGAAAGTGGACGAGTCTGCTATTGATGAACTGTGTGCCCTCTTCACAATGGTCATACACTGAGTAACTCGAGGTTCTTGAACACAGGGTAAAAAGAATCATATCCAGAGTAGCTATGTAAAAAATAAAAAAAAATAAAAAAAAAAAAAAGTAAATGAAATAATATATGAAACTGAAGAGAATGAAAATAAAAAGTAATATGATTGAACAAATGAAAAAGTGGTGGTAGGTGGTGGCGGCCACCATCATCCATTCACATGATGTAGAGCTGCCTACATCTTCTTTCACTTTTATCATTTTTCCTGTCTGCCTTCCACTGTTCCTCTTTCTCCTATCCTTCGTGTCGCTTTTAATTGTCATTCTTTCAACTTCAGGTGGCTCTACTGTACAGTGAGTAACAAACCTAATGGCTTCCTGTAACACGGGTAACCATATAACCAAATAATGGGTGATGTAGAGCCTGCCATGGTGCCCCTGTTAACTGGGTAGAGACGCAAATGCGGCATCCATTTGAGGCCCAAACCTTCACACTTTAACCCGTGCCTCACTGTGGCGAGGCGCTGCCTGCTACAGAGGAGCAGTGGTTCACACAACGGGACATCCCTGCAGGGACGGTTACTTACCTGCAGTTGATGAGTCTGCATGGCCAGACAGACCTGGTAGCTCAACAGCAACAAATGAAAATTCATTTCACTTCTTAAATAATTATTAAAATTTCTTGTTCTTGTAATTTTTGAAAGTCATTTTAAAGCTGTGGTAAAGTATGTTCAATATAAAAAAAATCGCATTTTCGACAATATTTAATGTAATAAATATTACATTTATTAGACGAGAGTATTGACTGGTCAGGCAAACCCAAGGGAATAAACAGCAGAAAAAAATTCAAGAACCTTCACGTAACTTGATGCTTGAAAGCTGCCTATGGTGAATCCAGTGTGTCCTGACCTAAGATTCTACTCTGAGGAACACTGGTT
>NC_136979.1:24110637-24198137 GCF_032717465.1 Coenobita brevimanus
TATGTCGCATATTGACGCAATCACTTACCATATCAATCCACATTCTCCATGGCATTCCAGACCTCCATCCCTCAGTCACCTATTTATGTCCTCTTCGCGCCCTGTTTACATCCATCAGGGTTCTCACGCGTCCTGGAAAGTCCTGGAAACACTGGAAAAAAAAGTTCAGTCCTGGAAAACTCCTTGAATAGTGTTATTTTTTAAATGTTCTTTAAATATGAAATTCAAGGCTAAAGGTACGGTACTGGAAAAGTCCTGGAATCCCATAAACATTTATCATCAGCTTCAAAATCATGTAATATGTGTAGCTACATAATTCTGTTTTTCTCTGATTTTTTTTTATAGTGGTATAGTAATTAATATAGGTTATATATAGTTTGCATAGTAGTATTTTGATTCAGTATGCCATTCAAATTCACCTCTTCATTTTCTGTAGAGTAGGGCTGCTCATCAACTGATCCGAGTGTTTACAAAGTGCAGCATGTGAACCGCTCCACTTTCACATTCTCTCGTACTGTTACACTTAACTCAGGTAAGTTATGTCAGTCCAGGTGCGCAGTAATGCAATGGGAATTATTAGTGAACAAAATACATATCATGGTAGCTTATAAAGATACGGTGAAATATTGTTACACGAACTTTCATGTAGACACACACAAGTAACCAAGCACGAATTTATGGGTAGGCTACTTACAGGCATATATGTACGTTTGCATACACACACGCACTCTTGTCAGCTGGGGGCCTCATAGGCCTACATACAGACACACAGACTCGACTTACACGAACGCTTTCAGGCAGATACACAGAAAAGTCGGGCAAATTTATTACCTTCAAAAACCATAACAGAGTTAGTAATCGTCATACCGAAGTAATTTGTACACCAAAATGATGTTTTTTGCAAGGTCTTTCAAACAGGTTAGGTTTTATATGGATTACTTAAATAAATTATGATAAATGACGTCCACATGCCTAGTATTAGTGTGTAAATGTTATACTCTGTATGACAGCATGAAAAGCCTTTTGTATTAGTACTGAGTATGACAGCATTAAAACCCATTATATTAGTGCTCAGTCAATTGCTAGTGTGCACTGAATGACAGCATGAAAAACACTTTGTATTAGTACTCAGTCATTTGCTAGTGTACACTGGGTGACAACATGAAAACCCCTTTGTATCAGTAGCTTCTTAGTCTGTAAGCGTAGTACAGTCTGCAATCATTTGTATGTACGGAAACTTTGTCACATATGCACTTGTACGTAGATGCATGTAACATTGTATTTTTGTACATGTAATAATAAGCATATTACACTCTAATACTGTTTCTGTTTTTATTATAGTTTGTGCGGGTTTACCTGCGATGGAGGTAATGTGCTTTTCATCCTGACAGATTGTCAGTGTAGACATGATCCTTTGTCTTCAGAAGGACGTAGAATAGTCATGGAGTACAGGTTATTTGTCCTGGAAAAGTCCTGGAGTCCTGGAAAACTCCTTGAATTTTCTTCTCAGTTTGCTTGGGAACCTTGATCCTTTTAGTCTGTGACAGTAACATATAAGCATACTCCCTTCTTGCCTTTGGTCAACAGACATTCTTATATTATACCTCTCAAAATTCTTTACTCTTTTTCAATTCCCATCCAACCTTTACAGCCTGCATACTTTCCTTAACAACCCCAGTTTTAGTGACCTCACTCTTGATTTTTTTTTTTTTCCAAACCGTTCCAATCTTCCACACACGTTTGATGATGTGGACGTTAAAACTTCTTCATGCAGTCATCTTGCAGAACTCCTACGCAAGTGTATTCTGTATCAAGGCCTTCAAAGTATCATCCACTTTACTGCTGTCAAACTCCCTTGCTATGGACTAACGTCTTTTGTTCCTTTGATTTCTTCATATCTTAGTGACAGGAAAATAAGAGTAAAAGTAGATGATGTATATTCCAATTTCCACTCAATTAACGCCGGCGTGCCACAGGGGTCAGTTCTGGCGACAACCCTATTCCTGGTTCATATTAATGATCTCTTATCTGTCACCCACAATCCCATCCACTCATATGCTGATAACTCAACACCACATAGTTCATTCACACTCAGACACCCATTTACAATGTCTAATAATTCTACATCTCAACTCAGTACAGCCATCTCCATAAATCAAGGCCTATCAACGATCAGTGAATGGGGACAAAACAACCTTGTCTCTTTTAATGCTAGTAAAACTAAATAGACAGATATTGCCAGATTCGTACATTATCTTCAGTGCTATTAACATTCCCATCTCCAAAAGTATTGAAATTCTTGGCGTCTCACTTAACAATGCCCTCAGCTGGACCTCTCTTGTCAGATCACTTGCTAAAACCGCCTCAAACAAACTTGGATTATTGTACAGAGTCCTTAACTTCTTCGCTGATGAGCAGTTAGCCATAATTTATATGAGTCACGTGCGCTCTCAGCTAGAATATTGCTCACCCTTGTGGAATGGATGTGGAGAGGTTGCATTAAAACAACTAGACAAAATTCATAACACAGCTGTTAGAATTATTAACGACCCTGCCATTACAAATAAACTACCGCCCTTGCAAGTAGGAAGGAATGTTGCCTCCCTTGCATTATTTTACAGATATTTTTTTGGCAAATGCTCAGACGAAGTTGCGTCCATGGTGCCACCTCTCCATGCCTTCTCTCGTGCTACACGGGCATCTGGTAGCGCTCATGACTGGAATGTCACTCAGCCATATTGCAGAACTTCTGCCTATCAGAATTCTTTCATTCCCCGAACTGCATCTCTCTGGAACTCTCATCCTCAGAGTTGTTTCCCTCCAAATATCAGTCCACAGCTGTTCAAGTCTAACTGTTACAGATATGTTATGAACAGAGGACACCAGTAATCTGGTGTATGGATTATTTTTTCTTTTATTCATTTGTTTTTCCTTCCTCCCTTCTGTTATTAAAAAAAAAAAAAAACTTCCGTGGACCACTACTTTCCGCATACACACACACACACACACACATTATATATATATATATATATATATATATATATATATATATATATATATATATATATATATATATATATATATACTTAGGCTGCTTCCCCCAAGGAAAGGGAGGTAGCCAAGACAGGACGACACACTCCCCATTTACTCATCCATTCAAACACATTCATTCGCATCTTAGCCCCAAGGGGGAGAACGGACAGATCCTCATCGCACCACACCGCACAAGGGTCAACTGTGCAATGCAATCAGTGACACCCGCAGCAGGGCCCGACAGCAGAACTGGTTTACCCCTGCCACATCATAACAGACCTATCCCCTTACCCGCACCTGACCTGAAATAGCTGATCAGACCAAATGCGGGAGAATATCCCCTCAGGGCTGCGTCATCACTTATTCATTCACAATTTCTCTCCATTTATTTCTGTCACGCACAGCCACTCTTCCTTGCTCAACAGACGTCCCTCTCGCATCCAGCGCTCTCTTCACACTGTCCATCCATCCTATTCGTGGTCTTCCTCTCAGCCTTACACCTCTCACATCAGATCTAGTTATCTTTTTCACCAATCGCTCATTATCCATTCTCTCCATATGCCCAAACCATCGCAACACCCTCTGCTCAACTCTACCAGCCATCTCCCAAACAACTCTGGTTCTTCGCACTTCATCATTCCGCACCCGATCCATACGCATCACTCCACACCTACTCCTCAGACACCTCATCTCCATTACATTCAAACTTTTCCTCTCTGCTACACCCATATTCCATGTTTCAGCCCCATATAATGCAGTCGGTACCACAACACCCTCATACAGCCTTCTCTTTACATCCATTCTAAGCGAACGACATCTAAACACTTTTTTCATTCCTCCCAGCACCTTTCCTACTTCATTTATTCTAAACTTCACTTCTGCATCTATCCTTCCATCCATAGCAACATGTGACCCCAGATATTTAAAACACTCTACCTCCTCAAGCAACTGGCCATTCAAAACTATATTCATCCCCCTACCATCTACCAACCTCATACACTTCATCACTTTACTCTTATTCTCATTTACTTTCAATTTTCTCCTTTCACACACCCTTCCAAACTCCTCTACCAACTGTCTCAATCTCTCCTCTGAATCAGCCACCAGTGCAGTATCATCTTCAAACAGCAGCTGCTTCAGATTCCACTCTCCACCATCAACATTCACCAGACTCAGACCCCCACCTAAAACTCTTGCATTCATCTCCCATACAACACCATCCATGTAAATATTAAACAACCAAGGCGACATCACACATCCCTGTCGCAGCCACACTCTCACAGGAAACCAATCACTCACAGCATTTCCCACTCCTACACACGCTCTACTATTTACATAAAAACTTTTTACCCCTTTTAGTAACCTACCATCAAGTCCATACAATCTTGAAACAGTCCACAAAGCCTCCCTATCAATTCTATCATATGCTTTCTCTAAATCCATAAATGCCCAAAACACATCCTTGCCTTTCGCTAAATACTTTTCACACACTTGTCTCACAGCAAACACCTGATCCACGCATCCCCTCCCTCTCCTAAAGCCACACTGCTCATCACCAATCACTCCCTCTGTACCCTCTCTAACTCTCATAATTAACACTGTACCATTCACCTTACCTACAACACTCAACAGACTTATATCCCTAAAGCTAGTACATTCATACTTATCACCCTTGCCTTTATACAACGGGACCACACAAGCTCTTGCCCAGTCAACTGGCACCATACCTTTCACAAAGCACACATTCAACAATCTTACTAACCAGTCAACAATAGTCACTCCACCACCCTTCAGGCATTCCACAGCACACCCATCCATACCTGCAGCTTTCCCTGTTTTCATCTCCTTTACTGCCTTCTCCACTTCCTCCTTCGTGATCAAAGAATCATTCAACTCTCCCAACACATTTATTCCTTGCACCCTTCCATCCGCCACAATCTCAGCCACCCTTTCTTCCTCTACATTTAACAGTCTTTCAAAATACTCTGCCCATCTCTTCCTTACTGCATCCATCTCAGTTAACATCCTTCCATCCTCTGCTTTTACTCGTTCTTCCTTCCCAGACTCTCCCTTTCGCACCCTTTTCACCTCCTTCCAAAACATTTTCTTATTCTGTTGAAAATTATCTGTCAGCCGCCTACCTCACCTCTCATCTGCTGCCACTTTAGTATCACGCACAGCCCTTCTCGCCCTATTCCTCTTTTCCTTATACCTCTCATATGACATCTCATCCTTCCTCTGCAGCCACACTTCATATGCACGTCTCTTCTCAGCCACAGCCATACTTACTTCCTCGCACCACCATTCACTTCCTTTTCTTACACCACCACCCACACGTCTCACACCACACACCTCTTCTGCATGCCCCACCACAGCACTCTTAAATAACTGCCATTCCTCCTCCACACTGCCATTTTCCCGATCTTTCACTGCGTTCCACTCATCTTTCAATTTCTCTTGATACTCTCTCTTTTTCTCTCTTTTATCCAACTCACTCACTTTCAAAACCTCTCTGCCACACCTAACCCTCCTAGCTGTCACCCATCTCTTACCTACTCTTAACTTTTCCTCCACCAGGTAGTGGTCAGACATACCTCCACCCTCCCCTCTCAGAACTCACATCCAACAATCTTCGTATTACATTCCTAGACACAACCACATAGTCCATCAAAGCTCTATCAACAACCCTTCCACCCTCCTGTCTCACCCATATATATATATATATATATATATATATATATATATATATATATATATATATATATATATATATATATATATATATATATATATATATATATATATATATACACACACACACACACACACACACCTGTTGTTTCATCACTGCCTAAGCATGATGCGAATTCAACTTAACGTTCCAAACCAAACGAATCGTGAGATGTGCATTACAGCTTTGTTTATCATATCTTTGCAAAATAAAGTGGAAAGTAATTAAAAAGTAAGTGTTTAACGGAAAAGTTGTTCCGGTATTCAGACAGATAATTATGTAATTGATGTGTGAAATATGATGCTTTGTGGATGAGGTAACACTGAGGCGAGTACAGTAGATGTCATTTTGTGGCGTCCAGTACTCACTGGCTTCCACTTCCTGCTCTGTCATGCCCGCCACTGGAATGAGTAGGTTACAGTTTTGTTGTGAGGCTAAGGACAGTATGCACTACACGACATTCATTCATAAATCTTTACTACCTAGGGCATCCCGAAGGTGAAAAAAAAAAAAAAAAAAGTCATTATACAGAATAACCAAACCGGTGTCTTGAGAACGAAAGAATTAATAAATACACTAGCCATAACTTAAATAAACCCCACTAACCTGGCATCATTGAGTCACACCTAAACTACTGCAGTCGCCCCAGACTTCACTCAGTTATTATTAAAATGAAGGGCGCCGGGCGATGTGATTAGGGTGGGTAAAAGTGGAGGCAGCCCTCAATCGGTGGCTTCCTGCAGGCCCAGACGTGCGGGAGGCCGGCCACTCACCCTGCCAGCACCCCACCTCGCCACACCACACCCCAAAACACTACACCTCGACAAAACACAACACAATACCCCACACAATGCCATACCCTCACAGCACATCATACCACACCACACCAGACTCCATCCTACCCCACCTGACATCGTAACACACCACACCACGCCTCACCCCTCCTCACCCCACCCCATTCATCCCGACCGCACCACACCATACTCCACCTCACCACACCACATTACACGGAACACACTAAATCTCATCCCACCCCACCTCACACTACACCCTTCCACTGTCCACATCGTATCACATCACATCAAACTCCACCCCGCACCGCATCACACCACACCATATCCCACCTCACTACACCACACCACACCATACCCTACCCCACTACACCACACCACACCACAACATACCCCACCCCACCATATCCCACACCACACACCACACCACACCACACCACACGACAACCCACCACCACGCCACAACCCACCACACCACGCCACACCACAACCCACCACACCACAATCCACCACACCACGCCACACCACAGCCCACCACACCACAACCCACCACACCACGCCACACCACAACCCACCACAGCACGCCACACCACAACCCACCACACCACGCCACACCACAACCCACCACAGCACGCCACACCATAACCCACCGCACCCCACCCCACCCGCAGGCCTTCTTACCTCACTTCTTGAGGGTAACACGCACACGTTTCGCGAAAACGTGGTAGGTGGTGGCTACCATCATCCACTCATTTGATGCAGTGCTTCCTCCTTCTTCCTAAGCCTTTATCATTCTTTTTCTGTGCCTGGCCTCCTCTCTACCTGTTTCTCCCATCTTTCCTCTCACATCGTATTGCTTTTCTTTCTTTTGCAGGTGGTTTTACATTGAGTAACAAGCCAAATGGTTTCCTGTATGCCAAGAAACCATTTACAACGCTGGGTGGTATCCATATAACCAAACCATACGTGCTCCCTACGTGTCAGCAAGTGGGTTGGTGGAGGGTTAGTGTCCCTCCCCGTAAACCAAATAACTCAAAGTCAAATGGCCACCCCTTACGGGATTATGGCGTCTGGCAATAGATAGATAGATAGATAGATTTATGCCTATTGAGTGAATTAAGATTTGACGAGAGTATGTTCTGCTTCTTTTGCCCGTCTTTCTGTGACGTTTTACTGCCTCATTAATGTGGTGTTTGGCGGGGACATTTCATGGCGAAATAAGCAGTCACTGATAATCTTAGCCTCCTTGACCTTGCTTTGCAATACAGTTCGGTTTACAGACGCGCATCACCCACTTCAATTGGTCATCGAATTCAGTCTCGGGGACATGCATCGCAGGACTCTGTCCCATCTACAGGCATCCGAATTAACTCAAGAATTATTGTCCGTGCAGAACTATGCCGGCTGGTAGGTAGCATATTTGTCTGGTGCCTCGATTTTTGGGACTGGAACTCAATTTTTGGCGGACATTGATAGTATATTTGTCCTTCCAAACTTTTAAGTTTCGTCATACCCGATTAGTTCTTGTCAGTATTACAGGCTACAGAATATGACACACATAAACAAGGCCATTACGACACTTTGATTTTCACATAAATCGGTCATTTCGCACTCCCCTCTCCCTTTTGTACTTCGTCAGTATGGAGGATTTTCACATAAATCAGTCACTTCACACTCCTCTCTCTCATTTGTACATCGCCAGTATGGAGGAGGGTTGATTCTGGCTTCTGCTTTTCCTCCGTGGAGAATGTCCAGACTTTCACGGGAGCTTATTATGCACTTCTGTACTCATACGTACGTCTTGTCATTGATCCGTTTGCTTCGGGGACCACTCTAGTATTATGTTCTTGCAACTGCCATGCGAGTAAATTTAACTTAGTTGAGACCCATCGTTGTGCAGGGGTTAAAACAAACCTTAGTTACCGCTGCATTACGAAAATTCTCATTAAACCAGCAATTATCGTATGGAGGTAACAACAATAAGATGAAGGTTTCGTCCGAGGACTGAAGGGGTTAAAGGCAAATCAAGAGCTAAAACACACATACCTTTAACAGTATTTACTTCTGCTGTGATAAGTCGTTTATGGAATCAGCGAAAAAAAAAAAAATCAACACTTAAAAAAACTCGCAGTAGATTCTTGCGGATATAACTATATTAGCGGTTGTCAGGTAGCATCTTGTTCCTATTACAATACCCCTTCATTAAGCGCCGTATTTTCCTGCGCTTTTGGAGATTTCGTAACACCTCTTCATCAGCGATATATTTAGTACATTATACCTTAATATCCTCCTGTGTGTGATTGATGCAAACTGAATCGATTATATGAATCCATAATAACATACAAGAGAGTATTAAGACCTAAAGTGTAGTATCAAATTTGCTGAAGGAAAGGTACTATGAACCTACCGTGTCATCCAGGATATGACTCCTCTCCATCTCTAAGCTGTTTTTGATCTCACACTCTTGGGATTGTCTCGTGATCTGAAGAGCCGAGTAGTCTGTTTCCTCTCAGAACATACATTACGAGACAGGAAAACTGCTATTCGAGTCAGGTTTGTTTTCAGTTGGTTTTCTTGTCTCACTTAACAGTGCCCTCAGCTGGACCTCTCATGTCAGATCACTTGCTAAAACCGCTTCAAACAAACTTGGATTATTGTACCGAGTCCGTAACTTGTTCGCCGATGAGCAGTTGGCTATAATTTATAAGAGTCATGTGCGCTCTCAGCTTGAATATTGCTCACCCTTGTGGAATGGTTGTGGAGAAGTTGCATTAAGACAACTAGACAAAATTCAGAATAAAGCTGTTAGAATCATTAACAACCCTGCCATTACACATAAACTACCTCCCCTGCAAGTAAGAAGGAATGTTGCCTCCCTTGCATTATTTTACAGATATTTTTTTGGCAAATGCTCAGACGAAGTTGCGTCCATGGTGCCACCTCTCCATGCCTTCCCTCGTGCTACGCGGGCATCTGGTAGCGCTCATGACTGGAATGTCACTCAACCATATTGCAGAACTTCTGCCTATCAGAATTCTTTCATTCCCCGAACTGCATCTCTCTGGAACTCGCTTCCCCAGAGTTGTTTTCCTCCAAATTTCAACCTACAGCTGTTCAAGTCAAACTGTTACAGATATTTTATGAACAGAGGACACCAGTAATCTGGTGTATGGATTTTTTTTTTTACCCATTTGTTTTTCCTTCTTCCGTTCTGTTATTTATAAAAAAAAAAAAAAAATGAAATGTAATGTATTTATTGAAATTTCGTAACACATAGTTTTGGCTTCTACGCCTGAAGACTTAAGTAGTCCGTTTTAGTTGTATAATCGGTCCTTGGGCTGGTCAGACCTTTATCAATATCCTCGCTCCCGCCTCAACTTCCATAACTTTTGCAGTCATTTACTCTTAGTGAAATCCTTGTTACTGTACCCACTGCTGCTGCTGTTATTGTGTTTAGTGATTCAAGTGGATATGAAACCGATAAGCTGCAGAAGTGAGCAGCTTCCTGAGAACTGTTGATGTTATGTTGAAGTACTGTTTCTGCAGTGAGAGTGAGGTGCTTGAGACTGTTTTTGTGTGAGATGCGGCATTACAGGCCAAACTGGATTGCGTGCGAGTTGTATTTTATGCAGGTAATGAAGTAGAGAAACTGATGGTCACACCAGTAGTTTGACAAGATAAACTCTTCGATCTCTGGAAAGAGTAGTTTCTACTGCGTGTTGGATATCTAGAAGCGGTTCATCCAAACTGCATCCTTACCCCTACTGTCACCCGTGTAAACCCTTTCATTTTTCGTCCCAATATTCCTGACGCCCCACTACTGTTTCTTGTTACCAGCTGTCATCTCCAAGCCGCCAGACAGGGTTTCAGCGCGTATAAAAGTTGTGCCCGCCCATGCCAGGCGTGTGCAAGCCGACCGCGAAAATACAGATATACATTCTATTTGCCATTCCTTACAGTTTTTATCATTCCGATCTTTCATCTGTTTTCAGCTTCCATCAGGATTCACGCATATGATCTCAGGCACCCACATCGTATCTTTTCCACACAGGACCAAAGCCGCTAAGTACCATAATAGTTTTCTCATATTCTTGCAGTCGTCTGAAGAATTTCATTGAGCTTAGAAAAGGAGACTTTCGTAGAGGAGTTACAATGCTACAAACTGCATCATATCTTCCATTTCTTCGGATCTCACCATTCATTGGGGATTCAGCACAGTTACATAGAGCCGGTAGCTTCGGAAGCATTCTAGGATTTTCTTGTGGGGGCGGGGGAGGGAAAGTAAAGCCAGCGTAGGTTAAAGTACAGGTCTTGGATATATATATATATATATATATATATATAGATATATATATATATATATATATATATATATATATAGATATATATACAGTATAGTGTGTGTGTGTGTGTGTGTGTGTGTGTGTGTGTGTGTGTGTAATATGAACTTCCGAATACTATAAGATTAAAACTGTAGGTGCAGGTGTAAAAATAATCCCCCCAGTATGTTGGGAAGGCAGAGCGGAAGAATACGTAAGAGACAGAATAGGAGGGAACTGCAGAGATTAGGATGTGAGGATTGCATTTCTGAACAAGACTAACCGACGTCTCTTCTGCCATGTGGCCACCCGTCGGTGGGAATTCACAAAGGAAGCGATGCGAGCTAGAGATAGAAAGTAACTATGCCACAACTACATCACCCTCGTATTTATCTCGAGATTCTTGACCACATAAGAGTAAATAGTAGCTACCCTGAAAACTAACGCATCGTCCTTAGTTATTTCAGCTTGACGTAGCATTATTTATTTAGGTTTTGTGAGTATCACCGTATCATATGTATTCAAGTTTCTTGTTAGTGCTACATACTTGTAGCATACTTGTAATAAGTTCACGACGAGATATGGGGAGCAAAACCCTCCGTTTATCCCCACTAAAAATTTAAGAGGAACAACTGCCTCCCCTTGCCCCTCCCCCCCACTTCCGGTGCCCTTGCATATAGTTGTCCCACCTCTCATGCGCCCTCAAAACTCCTCTCAGATTCCTCTCCTTTCCTGTTATCTCCCTTTTCACCATTCTTCCTTCTACTCCATCCCATCCCTTACCCTCTCACCCCGTCCACTTTCCCCTCATCTTCTGTTGTCCAGATTTTATCATCTCCCCTTCCTCCGTCCATCCCCCTCATCTCACCCCAGTCTCACTTACCTTCTATCTTGCTATCCATCTCTCGTCGTCCCCCATTGCTCTCCATCCCAGCCTTTCCCCCTCACTTTGTCCCCTCCCACTTCCTCTCGTGCTATACATTTCTCTTCGTCCCCCATTGCTCTCCATCTCATCCTTTCCCCCTCACATCGTCTCCTTCCACTTTCTCTCCTGCTGTCCATCTCTCATTACTTCACGTTGCTCTCCATCCGCACCTTTCTCCCCATCATATCGCGCTTCTCCCCTTCCTGACCTGCTGTTTATCTCTCATCATCTCCCCTTGCCCTTCATCCTCCGTTTCCTCTCTGTCACATCTCGCTCCTCCCCTTCCTGTCCTACTAACCATTTCTCATTATCCCTCTTACTCCTCATCCTGTCGTGTCACCCTCCTAATACCACTCACCTTTTCCTCCTTTTCTCGTGTCCATCTTATCCCATTTTCCTCTCCATCTGTCCCATCGCCTCTCACATCATCCACCCCCCCCTCCTTTCCGTCATGTATCCATCTCTCGTGATCTCATCCATCATCCTGTCTCTTCCCTTCTCACATCGTCCCAATTCCTCCTCTCATTCCCTCTAGCGCCGCGCCCCACCGCAACTGTATGCTTGTGTTATTAATGAGACTGGCAGCCATAATGGCCTTAAATGCGCTAAAAATTGTGGTCTAGCCACAAGACAATCTCCGGTGTGTGTGTGTGTGTGTGTGTGTGTGTGTGTGTGTGTGTGTGTGTGTGTGTGTGTGTGCTTGAAGGGGACGAATCTGAGCCTGTTTCGCTTTATTAACCAAGGGCATAGCCTAAATAGTTCGTTCTTTACATGTCACCACCTGCCCAATAATGCCCACCGCCCACACAACATAACTAGAGTTCTTTCGCTCAGGACTAATGTGACTTTTTTCCCCTCAGGACATGGTGGTTCAGGCGGAAGAACTGATAAGGCTGTTTTATGAAATCTCAGACTCCATTCCTTGTGTGTGTGTGTGTGTGTGTGTGTGTGTGTGTGTGATAAGAAAGCATGTTAGCAAAATATTCCTGGCTGTGATGATAGATTTTGCAGGCGTGGATGTGGGACCTTTGGGCCGGGGCAGGAGGGCAGGACTTGAGAGTAGCGACCACCATGTGCTAAGCAAGAATTATCACATCGCTTGCTGCACATCCACCCCACTCACTGTGCATCTTTATCTAATAAAGCCACTATACTCCTGTTCGTATGTGTGTGTGTGTGTGTGTGTGTGTGTAATTCACTGGGTCGGTCAGGATCACTTGATGGTCATGATCGTCAGCTTTTACCCTCCCGGAAGGGAGCTGAGAGCTCATATAGTCCGATCTAAGGGCAAGGCTGTGACCTTCACACACGCACACACCCGTCCCCTTGCTCAAGGGGGACAGTAACCACCCACTTCGTCAGTGAAACTTTTCGCAACCTGAGCGAGGCGCGAACTCCCGTCCACCATGAAGAGAGAACCTGTATTTTTTACACAGGAAAAATCATCAGAGAAATTACCAATATGCCGGGAATCGAACCCGAGACTCTCAGGTGAGAGCCAGGCAGCATACCACTACACCACGACCAGGTAAAAGTTAACTCACGTTGTCACAATCTTGTAACCAACGTCCCTCCGCCCCCACTGTGGGCATGAAGAGGATGAGTTAACCCCCTGGCACTCGGGCAAGTAGATGCTTTTAATCTATCCCAAACACTTAAGGCAAGTCAGAATGAAGAGAGAACCTGTATTTTTTACACAGGAAAAATCATCAGAGTGCCAGGGGGTTAACTCATCCTCTTCTTGCCCACAGTGGGGGCGGAGGGACGTTGGTTACAAGATTGTGACAACGTGAGTTAACTTTTACCTGGTCGTGGTGTAGTGGTATGCTGCCTGGCTCTCACCTGAGAGTCTCGGGTTCGATTCCCGGCATATTGGTAATTTCTCTGATGATTTTTCCCGTCCACCAGTTGGCAAGCGAGAGCGTTACCACTGCACCAGCGAGCGGTGTGTGTGTGTGCGTGTGTGTGTGTGTGTGTGTAGCATAATCAAGACAGACAGGAAAAAGAATTCTGAGGAAAGATTTTGATGCAACTACAGGATGGTTGGAATTGGGTCCCAGATTCTTAGTTTCATCTTAATGTCGATTGAAATTTTGTGAAGGGGTGTATTGGCCCCTCAGTTATCTCTTTTGTTGTTATGTCACGCGGAAAATGAGGCGGGACGTTTCCGTGGAGTTCCTTGCACCTCTGCGCAGGGTGTGTGTGAGAGAGAGAGAGAGGTAGGGAGGGGTAATACATCTACAGTCCGATGTCTGTTATTTCATTGATGCCACGAACAGATGATTTTGTTCAGCAGATAATGGTGATGGTGTTAGTGGTTGTGGTGGTAGCTTTGGTGGTGATGGTATCTATGGTGGTGTTCGTATTGGTGGTGGTGGTGGTAGCTGTGGTGGTGATGGTGGTGGTGGTGGTGGTAGGTTTGATGATGGTAACTGTGCTTATGATGGTGGTGGTGGTAGGGCTGCAAGACGCATGTGTTTCTCTGTGAACGTATCATGTGTCCGTTGAATCTTTGCCATGTGCACTTCTGAACCCTTTGACTCTAGGATTTCTCTCGAATGAACAAAATCCTCTGGTATTTGCCCAAATAAAGTTCATCGTTGTACCACAAGCAAGGAAGGGGCTGCTTGAGTCAACTTTTAATAATCTTCTTGTGATTGCCTGCATGAAATACCCAACAGCACCAAATGCAGGGAATGAATTAAGGATGCGACGACCACATCCTGACTTAGCGACAAAATACTAATCTGTGCAGCAACTCAACTCTGGAACTGTCTTCCTCGGTATATATTCCCCTTTGTCCATGACCTCCAGTCATTTATACGCTTTGTGTTCAGGTGTCTTTAAATGAATGGATCATGAATTTGACTTCCTTTTCCTTGGAGGAAACAGTCCTGTGGGTTCCTAGCCTCTGGTTCCTTCTTCCTTGCATTAAAGAAAAAAAAAAAAACAATTCTTAGAACTCTATCCCTGCCGTGGTAGAGGAATACTGATGTAGAAGGATTTCTTTTGTCATGAGACAGATTTCCCTATTTCTCATTTTCATAGTACCAGTGTGTGAGGAGGCTCGCAAAATATTCCTTGTAACCAGACTATGAGAATAATGTACTTGTGTTAAGTTCATTGCCCACATTCCTCGTGGAATTCTGAATGTAATCGTATCGGTAAGTATATATGAATGTGAATGTTTCCCACACAGATGCCTATTTTCAACTGTTTCCCAAACTAAAGTGGTTTTCAGTGTAGTTTCCTCACTAGTTGCGCTCACCAGTTTCTTATTGCACTGCAGTTCCATCCTTTCACGCCTTTCTCATATACTGCCCTTCATCCAGAACGAAATTTAAGAATCATACTTGCTGTAATATTTATATTTCCAGTTTTGAACATTTTTAGTTAAAGACAGTGAAACTCTTGTGATCAAATGTGAACTCTAGCCATTCAAATGAATATCTCTGTTTTATGGAGAAAGAAGGAATCAGGGGCCTAAAGTCTGCAAAATTCTCTTCCCTAAAATTCCAACAAAAGAGAGCTTCCATGCCCGAGAGGATAACTTCCGTAATACGTGTTACACACACACGACTGTCAGCCATTGATGCAATAGTCATTCCAAGGAAGACAAAAGAACAACCAGTTGGTCTTGCATTTCTCAGTGTCGTAGTGTCACAGACGTCTGTAACTGGTCTGTAACTGCAAGGATCCAAAGATCTCTCTGGAGAGATTAGTCAAATTGCCGAGATAAGACTGTGTTGGGAATGGAAAAGACCAGTAAAACAGAGAGACAGACAGACAGACAGACGGAGAGAAACAAGATTTGGTATGAGACAGTGCTGAAGTTATTCAGAAGGAATGAATTAATTTTCCCCATGATACTGGTACGCAAGTCTTGCACACATACCGCATGTTGATCTAATCAGCGTTCATAACGTGCAGAATGTCAAACACATAGTAAGTAAAAGGAAAAGTGACTCCCATCCCATACTGGTGTTGTCCATACCTGGTGATACTTTTCGCTGAAAATTTATTAATTGTCAACTTGAATGTCAAAATTTGTTTGCATGGTACTAATGTTGTTGCAGTCAGGTATTCCTTCCCATCCTGATGTCTCTGATCTGTAAATATGGCAGAGTCGACCACGTTCCATCAATGTATTCAGCACTGGCTGCTAGCAGTTGATATGCAAACATAACCTGTCGGCATTATATTCTCAGGTCGTGGGTGACAGTGCCGTAGTTACAGGTGAGAGGCAGCACAGTGGCAAGGAACACCTGCCCGCAATTGTACTGTACATCATATTGAAATTGTTCTTAAAATAATTACCGGTACTCATGATGTGGAAAGACCTGTTATACATACAGTGTCATTTTGGGCTGTTAAATAAAAGTTTGACAGACGTAAAGCACAGGGAAAAGCTAGTGTAGGATTTTTAAATAAAAAGGTCTGGTAATTAAAGAAAATGTTGTGTAATTTTACATGGATGTTCTTAAAGTTATTTTTGTTAAATTATGGCCGGAGATGTGCAGTTACGAAACGTTCTTGCACGTCTGATGCGCAGCTTGCCAGAGACTTGGCTTCATTTTTCACAAGAATCATACTCGTATCTCGTATAAGAAATGACCATGGTGTTTCTGCAGAAGACTTTCCAGTCGAACTACGACCAATTTATACGACTGACTGTACATTCTCGCCATATCATCCTGTAGAAGTGAACAGTATTTTGTGTTGTATCAGTGATTTGAAAGATTTTTTGTTATCTTGTCATATAAATTTATCCAAAGTTTTATTTGCTAATTAACGTCTATCTGTCTATCTGTCTATTGCCAGACGCCATAATCTCGTATGGGGTGGCCATTGACTTTGAGTTATTTGTTTTACGGGGAAGGGCACTAACATGCTGCACTTTATTTTACAGAATTAACAAATGTTTCTGTGAAGGTTTCTATGGATTATATAAAAAAAAAAAAAAAAAAAAAAAGTTGCTCATGAGGAGAATGGTCGTGATCCTGAGATTATGTTTATCATCCAGACTCTGTTTTATATTTCTTACCTAAGATCATAGAGCATGTTGCCTTGGACCAATTACTTCCTGTGTTTGAGGGTAATGATGTAACTCCACTAGTCTAACCTGCTTAAAGGACGCATCATTCTCACCAGTCAACAGAAACAACCTTATGTAAAATTCATAATGACTCAATATTAAACACCAACACTGGAACACGGGACATGTCATCTTTTTGGATCTCTCTGCTGTCTCTGGTACTGTGCAGTCGACCATTAGCTGGCAGTCAGTGATCAGTGGTCTTTTGACATCCGTAATTTTTGCATTTCCCCCACATCAGACCTATCTGCCTGACGGGTATCGGCGTGTAGAGGTCGGAGAATCGGTTTCAGATCTAGTTTCTTTGATGTTTGGGGTACCTCAGGGGTCGATTTTGAGTCCACATCATTTCGGAGCCTACACTTTTAGTCTTGCATCATTAATGGAAGCCCGTGGTGTTACTTATCACTTCTGTGCAGACGATGCCTAGTTTTATATGGAAATAGCAAATGATAAGGAATTTGAATTGTTAGTGAAGTTAATGACAACTGATATTAAGATCTAGATGGCAAGGAGAAAATTTGAACAGTGATAAAACTGATGTTATCATTATTCTAGGAAGCAGAAAAGGTCTTGGGTCGGATATTGTCAGGTCTGTTAATCTGGGAGAAATAGAGGTCAGTCTTGCTTATTTTGTCAAATCTTTGGAATATTCTTTAACTCGTAACTGAGCATAAAAGAGTATGTAAGCTCTGTAATGAAAACTTGCAGTTTTCATGTTCGGAATCTGAATGCAATGAAAGAGTTCTTAAATCCTTAGTGTCCTTTGTCATCGATTCACTCGCTCATATGTTTCGCAAGAGCTTCTGTAACTTCGCGGCTTTGTATGTCATATTATTTGCTGAGAATGGATCAGTCAGTGTTGAACAGAGCTGTTATACTTACTGTTGGCCTTCCTTCAAAGACTTCTGCTACTACATTCTTATTTAATTGCACTGGCTTCCAATAAAAGCCATTATTCATTTAAAACTATGTTTAACCTTGAAGGTTCTTATGTTAAGTGAACCTAGGTGTCTAGCTAAATTGTTCTCATTTGTACTTTATTTTTGCCATACTTTCTGGAAATCCTTCGCCTAATAGTCATGATCCCTTAAATGCTGCCCAGATCATTTAATAAGTTACCCAAATCTATTAAGCTGTCTATCTTCAGGGGTATTTTAAGAAGCAGCTGAGAACTTTTCTCGATAACTTATGATCGTGTTGGTAGTACTATATTATCGGATTACAGGGTGCAGTAGGTGTCACATATTTGGTGCAATACTACCTGTGAATAGATAATCACGTTCTGTCGTGGTTTTGAGTGAATGAATTCTTTTGAAGAAGTGGCGCTTTTGAGAGAGAGAGAGAGAGAGAGAGAGAGAGAGAGAGAAATATATATATATATATATATATATATATATATATATATATATATATATATAGCCTATGCATGTGTATAGGTAGATTGATATATGGATATAATTATTATTTTCATTGTTTACTTTTTGTTGGGAAATTGTTGGTGCATCTGTTTGATAACTGCCATGAGTAGCCTCTTTGTTTTAAATCAGTGAATATACTGCCTACCCGGGAGTCCTGACGTACGATGAAATAAAACTTCAGAGTAATAACCTCCCGGCCTCGACACTTAACCCCCTACCCCACAGCACCCCACCCCTGCCCACAGCGCCAGATTACGGAGTGGGCGGCAGGCGGCGGAGTGATGGGGTAATACTCCATCGTTGATAAGTTTTGATAGGCTGGTGTAATCATATCTCTGACACATAATTACCAAAAAGTAATAATGGGATATTGTAGGGTGATGGGAAATGTGGCATTACTCAGCAGCTCGACTGCCTCGCGATGAAGTTTACTACAATGCAAATGACCTGGTGGAGTAGCGTCCTGGTTCTTGCTTCGTTAAAATAACTGCTTTGCAACTGTTTTGCATTTTAATTCAGTTATGATAATGCAAATTCAGCCTTGGCTACAAATTCGATAATACATTTACATTACTGTAATCAGACATTTTGATAAAGTTTCCACGATGCCTCGTGGGCACCTGAGTCCTGTCCTTTGTTTCCCCCGCATCACACGTCCGCAAATCTGCAGTATTCACAAAAACGGCACAACTTTGGTTACACTTATGAGCACTAGAGAAACGTTTTGTTTTTTCTTTTCTTTCGCTGTTGGCCTTCGTCAGCATCACTGTTTTAGATGGGTTTTTCCACTTTCCTACCCACCGCTAGTGTTGTATGGTAGAACACCCAAGTCGAAATAACGCTCAGGTCATTATACATATGCGTTCAGTTGCCAAGAGATGAGAGGAGTTTTTTACCTGTGTCATAAGATACAAGGTGTGTGAGAGAGGCGCGTACTTCCTTATACTATACCTGTTCTGCTTGTTCATGGAGAAAATTTTGAAGTTTATTATCGCTACGCCTAAACTGGCCACCACGGTTCCCATTTTCAAAGCGCGTCTTAATCCCGCCCCCACCACCCACCACCATCCCTACCCATCCCGACCACTCTTCTCTACCCATCCCACCCTTTTCCCAACCCACACCCACTCAGCACAAGGTTTCTGAATAAAATAAATTGCAAAACTAGCGTCACGCCCAAATTGGCCAAACTACAACGCCCATCGTCACTAGGTGTCGCACCTTTTCCTCTCCCCATCACACCCATCTTCCTCGCCCGTCCCGCCGATTTCTCTCCTCCTGCCCCTCCCATACTTTTCCCTTACCCCAGTCACGGAACATTTAACAAATCCATTCCCACGGCCAATATTGCACCTTATGCAACGCCCATCTTCCCTGGGTGTACTCACCATACCCCAGCGCGCATCACGTTCTTGGCCCATCCCATTCACTTCTCCCAGTCCTTTCCACCCATCCAACCCATTATTTCCACCCTCGCCCCTCACACGCTTACTTACAACACTCAGCTCTAACTGCGTATATTTCCTCTGGCTCAGTACCATCCCATCCCATTCCGCTTACTCCCTTCCGTCGAACCCGTTCATCATTATTTTGATGTGATCAGTATCATTAAAATAAATGCATCACAAAATCCACTTACTTCATCGTCGCCCACAACCTACTGCATCTCTTGTCCATCACACCCATGTTTTTTCCACCAGCCCACATCCATTTTTCCCCCACACCCCCTGCAAACCGGCCCATGTCCTTACTGTATGCGTCCCCTGCCAGGGCCCGTTTCCCACTTCCAATTCGGCCCATCCCACCCACACCTGTCCACCCATCCCACCCATTTCCTCTCTCGTCACCCAATCCAGAAAACCCAGAAATGTCATATCTAAAATACATTATACCGAATGATTTTTTTTTTTTTTTTACACTTCAATACAAGACCAGAATCGATCTTTTGGTCTACTTGACGGAATTGTAGTGACCGGAAAGAACCAAAAATGTCTTAAACAGTCCTTATTGGCCCACGTGGATCAGCATTTGGTAAAAATGATCTGGAATGACGAAAATGGATCTAAACTGCCCTGAAAGAATCTGACTGGACTTGAATTGACCTGAGTAGACCCGAATTGATGCCAGGGCCATGAATGGGCCAACTTGGAGCTGAAAGGCCGTGAACTGACCTGGGTGAGCCTGAATGAATTAGAATGGTCTGGATGGTCCTGAGCTAACATGAAATCACCAGAATGGACCACTAGAACGTAGATAGGCATACGTGGAACTGAATAACCCTGAATAGACAAGAACTGATCAGGATGAGTCTGAATGGATGTGCACGACCTGATTAAACTTAAATGTCATGACTGCATCCAACTGAATCTCTCTGAACCTGAATAGACCTTGACGGACGTGAAATGGCCTGACGCGAACTGACCTGAGTGTGTCTAAACTGACCTAAACTGGCCTGAATGAGCTTAAAGTGAAGCGGGCGATTTTGAATGTTCGGAAGCCAAGTAAGATCGTGTGACGGTAGCATAAATAAGATAAAACGGCCATAATATCGAAGTGGTTAAGTATGATAAACGGTATTGCCGCTCTTACCACAGAGATTACAACCTTCCTCAGAACCCAGTGTTGCAGCGCTGTGCATTATCCTCGTCTTTCTCTGCATTCCTCCCCCTCCCCTTTGTCTATTTTAATGCGTTAATTCTGTGAATGTCTAATTGTATTCTTGGCATCTCCCGACGAGTGTATTCAGCCTAGGCATTAGATATAGCCTTCGATAACTCCTTTGGATCGAGAGACTCTTCTTTAGTTGAACAAAATCGTCTCAAATGTTATGGAAAAGTACATCCTCTGACTTGTTGTTGTTGTTGCTTAACGCCGGGCTTTTTGGCCGAGCAGACCCGTCAAGCACAGGTAAGCAAGTGCTTCTGTGGGATCGTCCAACAGGTACTGTACAGTGCCTCCTCTTGGTGGACAGCGCCTCACGGCGAGTTGCAAGGGAACATGAGGAGGTTTGGCGCCCGGATGCCTGCCGCAGCTGCTCAACCCAGGGTTCACAGAACCACCACGTGGCTCTTCGACAGCGCCACGTTTTTGAAATAAAGCACAATAACCAGTATCGCAGCTATTTTTCACAACTACTGCCACCTTCCTCAGAGGCCACGTCTGGATACTGTGCATTATCGTCATCCACCTGTGCAATCCAGCCCATGAAACACTGCCTCTCTTATACTGTCCACTGAAACCTGTTGGCTGCTAACCTGTTACCTCCACCTCCAGTAAGTAACGTTACTGATCACATCCCTCTGTCTACCAAGGAAATTATAATCACAGTCTACTACATCTTGCATCTCGGCTCCCTCGGCGTCCACCTACCGTGTCTCTCAGTCACTCCCAGTTGACCTACGATGAAGATGGTTTACGTTTATACCAGTCGGCTGTACGAGGGTCATTAACAAAGTAAATACAAACGTCAAATCCTCCCGATGAACACGATCTGCGACAGTCGAATTTACCTTCAGGTCCCGGCTATACTACAGGATATGCGTCCGACCTAATACTAGTTCGTCAGTCTTACTCACACCTCAGCTCAGCCGTCACCTCCGTGTCCTTCTTTCAGTGACTAAACCTTGGTCTCCCTGCTTCCTCACCTCACTCCATTTCCTGTCTTCTATAAAAAAAAATGGTGTATGTATGTGTGTGTGTGTATATATATATATATATATATATATATATATATATATATATATATATATATATATATATATATATATATATTCTTTCTTTCTTTTTTTAGCCATGTCCCTGCAGTTATTTGCTAGGTCTCTATTGCATAGCATGAGTCTCCTGTTTTCCATACTAAATACGTCAATCATAGTCACAGAGAACTTGAACGTCCTTATGTTGCTCCTTTACCTTCCCGAGCTCTAATATCAGCTGTCTAGCATTCTTCATTCTTACCACTGCGTTAGATACGAGTACTAGCCATCACACCCTCTTTTGGTCATTCTTTGTATTTGGGACAATATTCGTTAATCTTTTATCCTTAACTGCTTCAGCCCTAGGACGGCTTTTCCGCTTTGTCCTTTCTACTTCCCGACTGTTTTCTGCACCTTTGGAGAGACCTATCATATTGGAAGAGTTTAATGGAGAGTGTTTCTGACCCATTTACTGCGAGATGTTTTCCAGTGGCTGAGTATAATTGTCTGGTGGTAATAAGAACAGAGCAAGAAGGAGCGCTCAGAGAGTAGAGTACCCGCGCTCTAGAGGTTTACACTTTTTTTTTTTTTATGCAAGGAAGAAGGAACCAGAGGCTGAGCCCGCAATAACCGTTCCTTCCAGGAAAACAAAAAAAAAACAATACAGAAGAGAGCCTGTGACACTTGGCCTGCGACACTGGCCTTGGACTCACTGTTCTCAACTACAGATCACTTCATCCGTGCATAATCCATAACACTTCCATCACGCTTTCTCTAAGTCGAATTAAATCTGTTTGACTTGGTCTATCCCTGTTGCTTTTAGTCCATTGTTTTAAACATCAAACCCTTTCATGCTTGGCTGACCTTCAACCCTTTCCACCAAGTTTTAACCCGAATCGAAGCAAAACTGAGTTAACCTTGCCTTTTGACCTTCATCTTCGACATACTCTTCTCGAAATTGAACTACCTCGTCCCTGTCTGACCCAGAACTCTTCCTCCAAGTTTGGTCCAAATCGGGTCAAAAACTTTATGTTGTACACACACACACACACACACACACACACACACACACACACACACACACACACACACACACACACACACACACACACACACACACACACACACACACAGGACCCAAAACAATATATCTCCACACTACCGCGCGCTGGTTTAATTAGTAAGATGACAAGGTAGTGAAAGGATTAGAGTTGATACCTGTGCTGTGCTGTGACCAGAGGCACCGGTGGAGCTGTGGGTGTCACACCTGCTGCCGTCAATCTACCGTCTTTCCTGTGTCGTAGTTCGTGAGCCAGTATTCCAGCAGCAGCTCAAACTTCAAGGCTTTATGTGTGGAACTGCAACTGAAGGCCTTCCTAACTAACAGAATAATGTGCAATACTGCATGTTCCCTTTCTTTACGAGAGGTCTCCTCGGCTGAATAAAAGCTTTGGTAGTCAGACTAAAGTTAAAGACGACATTGTAGCTACTGTATGAATTATTGGGGATGTTTTTTTATCCCCCTTAATTTTTCAATATATACTCCTAAAATTAATGAAATTGTGTTATTTTTACCGGAAGAATATAAAAAAGACTTCGTTTTATTGAAAGGGCCGAAGCTTAATGATCCAGGAAATCTAACTTGGGTCTTGCTTGTGAAAGCCGGACATGACAGCATCATTGAGCATGGAGCGATGGCGCTGGGCCTGGTCCCACGACAGGCTTAGCACGTTCCTCCCACTCTCAGTTTTTGCATGTACTTTTTAAGTACTATAGTCGCGGCGCACGACTCTGAGGTTGTCATTATTGTACCCTGGCAACCTGTCATTCAAAATGTGCGTCCGATTTCGTATCATAATATACACGAATCATATTATGCGTGAATATATTATACACGAATATTATTATACACGAACATAATATATACGAATCACATACGTCTCATATTATACACGAAATCAGACGTACTTTGAATGGTAGGTTGCCAGGGCACGATAACAACAACCTCAGAGTCGCGCGCCGCGACTATAGTAGTGCAGGTGTGGGTGGCAGGCTGGGAGGGTGGCTGAAAGAGGCATGGTTATAGGCAGGGTGGCGGTGTGAGGCAGGGTTATTTACACTTTGGCAGGTGAGTCACACGGGTCTGTCGGTGGACCCTTGTGTTGTTTGATAGTGCAAAATTATATATGTTTTATTTACGGTAATGCTTGTGGACAAATTATCTGCACGATAGTAGCCATGGACGCTTTCCTGGAAAAACAATCAAAAAGGGCGGGCCAAAAGTTACGTTATCATAATATTATTTTTTTAACACGGTTATATTTCAGCTAAATAAAGTGTACACCAACCAGATTTAAACTAAATGAAGTATACATCAGGTTAATTAAAAATCAAGTTAAATGTTCAAAATGGCCTCCTTCTTCCGCTAAACAGAATTTGCACCTCTTAGACACAGAGCGGCAAATTATTCTTCTCAGTTCTTGATCATTTTTCAAGTTGTCAAATTCTGCTGTTACTCTCTTTCAGTTCTTGAAGACTTCTAGACTTTGTCTTGTGAACTTTCTCTTTGATCATCCTCAAACTGCAGAGTCACATGGCGTTAGGTCAGGTGACCATGGAGGCCACTCAGCAGTACCCCTTCTCCCAACCCATGTGTCGAAAGTGTTACCGAGAAATTCTCGCACGTTCCTACCATAGTGAAGAGATGCACCATCTTGTATCCTAATTAATGTGGAAGCTGAAATATAACTGTGTTTAGTTGAAATATAGCTGTGTTAATCAAATAATATGGTCAATTACCTTTTGGGCCACCCTGTATTTATGGCAACTATTTTGCTTTTATTATCTGTGTTAGTTGTCGATTGTTTATGTATTTGAGAATGTGTGTCGAACATATACACACTTTCCCAAAATCATTCTCTATATCAGTTTTTTATACTACCTGTTGCATCTGCCAATTTATGTGTGGAGCGTTAAGTATTAGAGCGCTGTAGTAATTTTGTGGTTGAATTATAGTCTCTTGCAACAGATCATCTTCCGCCGGCTCCTTAACCCTCATCTTATGTAGTTGGCTTGGTGAGGTTTTAAAATCGGTATTAGCTCTACTCAGAATTTTTCCGCTCATTTCGTTACCTCCAAACACAGTTCTTAAATTGGTAGGTTGAAGCAGAATATAATGATATGATCTGACCCCAGTTGTGTTTCACGCGGCAGTTGGTAAGCACCTGGTGTTCTGCCCGGCTACTCCTCACATCTAGATCTTTGCTGTGTAATAAGACGTAACTGCATCTTAGTTGGTAATGTGTGTCCGCCCTGACGTGCCCCATAAAAAAAATCCATTATGTAGCGGCAGGTTTTGTTCACAGGTTCTTTGGTCTTCCTGTTTGACAGTGTCCTATATGGCACGGAATCTGGTCCAGTGGTTTTAATTATTCTCAGGAGCATTCGATTTTTTTAAAATAATGACGTGGTTGTCAGAATTAATTAAGTTTGGTGCAGGTTTTTTTTTTTATTTTTTTTTATGAGGATATGGGACAGAGAGAGAATAAGAAGTGAAAAATGAGCATATAATAGCTGTACGAGCGAGTGAATTGAGCTCATACACTATCAGACATGAAATATGGTGGTGGAGCACAGGACCAAAAGTCACTTTTATCGGAAACTATTAAAGCTACAGAGGATCTCCCCACATTGTTGAGAAGCTTAGGGAGAAGTGGCTTAGCTCAAAATTCGCTACCATTTTCCGGAAAGAAGCCAAAGAGCGTCAAATTGAGTACCAAAACTGGGTTATCTAGAAAATTAGTAAATCTCCAGCTGACCAACACACATCATTGGAAAGCTAAAGTAAGAACGGTAGTAAGTTTGCTCTCAGGCACGTTCCTTACTTTCAAGTGTGGTCGCCTATAACTTCATCAGTAGAAGAGAATGTGAATAACAGACCTCAACTAATCTTGTATGAGTGTTGATCCGGTTGGTGTAATGTACACCAACGAGGGTCGGTAGTGACAGTTATGACTACAACAGTGAAAGCGTCCAAAATATCCCCTGAAAACAACTCGTAACTGTCGGTATTGGTGCCATGTATTAGATGCTCCAAGGGACGTCGTAGGATCTTTTTTTTAGTGATATATTTTTGCCTGCTTCGTAAGAGCAATTCGAGCTTGTTCTTGTTATTCATGTTGGAGAAATTTTTAAAATAAACCTTCACTACAATCAGACCATAAATGCTATAGCACCCATATTGTCACGAATCAATTCGCGACATTTCCTTTTTGTGAGAAGCCACGAACTAATAGTGGAAAACTCACTGTGTATCGCTCAGTTAACCGTTTCTCTCTCCATTTCGGGGTATACTTTTCAAATAATTCGTCACCGTTTTCAAAAAGTGACCGATTTAATGCACGTCACTAAGTGCGCTACTGAGCGATACAATTATTTCTTTATCGTTTGCCTCTGCTTCCCTCAACCGTTAGCCACGCCTTGCGTCCTGCCCATTCAATGTATTTGAATTCAGTCGTGTGTTTGCTGTGACGGAGAAAGGGTCTGTGCTCAGAAGTGGAGAGGTCAGCTAGCACCCCAAGCTCCATTAGTACAGTTAATCCCAGCACTCCCACCTTAGTGGTGATACAAAGTATTCATCGACTGGTATTTCTTTTGTGTATTTTGTAGTTTTAAGAGCTTAGTTAAGGTGTTTTTCCTAGGCGTAAGTATTTAGCTTCTGTGTGAGTGAGCGAGTGCGTCTCATTGATTTGATTTGAAATGTAATGTTAAATTTATTTTTGTAATTAATAAATTTAACAGTTCTATTTCTTGAGCTTAATGTAGAGTAAATCTTGTTTCATTTCTCCATAATTAAGCTTATTTCCCATATAGCTCCTAGCTTGCATAAACGTTTTACTATTCATAACTGGTACTTAGACCAGTCTTGTATTAACTTAAAATCCGTTGTGCCAGGAGTTAATGCATCAGCAAGAACCTGATGTTATTATTATTAGTATTAGTTATTTATTGTCAGGGGTGATGTAACTTTCTCCAGAGGCTAACAGTACAGTAATTCAGCAATTGTGAGTAATTAGTCTCTGCTGTGTACTGTTGAGAAAGTTTATAAATTCTCGTTCTCAGAGAATCGTGCTAAGCCAACGTAAAGTAATCGTTGCTTGATGTAGCAAGACAACCATTGTCTCTGCTCTTCAATATTATTGAATATTATTATCAATTTAAATAATATTTAACCATCAATATCAAAATTATCGTGATATTATAAAAAACCCCGTGACAATTGGCGACCTCATTCCAGGATATTAACTCCTAGCTCTAAAGCTATTCACGAGATAGTGCTCACTCATTCATATTTAGGTATCATTAAAGTTTATAGGCACAAGCTTACTGGTGTTTACCCTTAATTTAGCAAGTGAATTTTGCTTTATTAATCAATAGAATACTTAACTCTAGTTTATTTTTGGTAACGCCAGACGATTTTATTCGCTCCTGGGAAGTCGCTGTACCCATTGTGTTTATTATTGAGTCTTCCCAGTCATTTACATTTTTGATTTATTCTTTGCCAGTTAACTAGATAAGACTGGTCACCACTAGCTTGTGTCTGTATTCTTTACTTGTGTTTATTAGTATTCGTCGCTAAGCAGTCAGTGCTCAATTTCGGTTACTTAGTAAATTGAGCTAGCATCATGGCTACAGCTGTATATGTACAGGAAGCCAAAGATATTGGTCTCACAGACCCAGAGAAAATACAGAGTTACGTTCTCTCACGGTTCAATTACGAGCAAGAACGTGAGAAAGATGCTCGTGAAGAGCGTAGGATTCAGCGCGAATGCGAGCGAGAACAGCGCGAACACGAGCAGAAACAACGCGAGCTCGAGTTAGAAAAAGAGCGAGAACAGCGCGAACACGAGCAGAAACAACGCGAGCTCGAGTTAGAAAAAGAGCGAGAACAGCGCGAACACGAGCGAGAACAGCGCGAATACGAGCGTGAACAACGAGACAAAGAACGAGAACATGAACTTGAAGTGCTGAAGCTCAAGCGAGATTCCTTGGCTTCAGACACGTCTGGTGCAGTTGGTCAAAGCTCCACGAGCGTTCTCCCTGCACATGTCCTGGCGACCCCACGCATCAAGCTTCCTTCATACAAGGAAAGCGAGCGAATCGAGCCGTACATAGCTCGTTTTGAGGACATGGCAGACTTATATCAACTGGATGAGGCAGCTAAGCGGCTTCAGTTTCTTAGCCTATTTGAGGGCCCTGCCCTCGATATTCTCCACAGAATTCGTGGAGACAATCTCACATATGAGATGATGAAAGCTGCACTCATTAAGGCGTATGGTCTCACAGTAGACGACGCCAAAGTTCAGTTCATGCGAGCTCGTCTCCAAGACAAGGAGACAGCTGTTCAGTTCCTTGATCGTCTCACAGCTTACTTAAATGAGTGGATGGAGAAAGATGAAACTCCTTCCACGCGTGAGGGGATAATTGACCTTATGCTGCGTACACAGCTAGAGAGGTCGTGGCCTGCTGAGCTCATAGCACAGCTTAAGATCTGCCAGGTGAAAAATGCCAGCCAAATGGCAGAGAAGGCTGACGCATTCTTTACTGCATACGGGTATCAAGCTCGTAAGCAAAACACCTGGAGCAGAAAAGATACTGCCAAGTCTGGGAAGCCGTCTCAGACTGAATCCCAGCAACAAGGCCATTCTCAGAGTAATGGCCAAGGTCCAAAACCGCAGTGGAAGGACCAGGGGCAAAACACTCAGAAACCTGAGTGGAAAAGATACAACAAGTACCCTAACCAGCAGCAGTATCAGCCACGCAACCAACCGTCGAGACAAACTTTTTCACCACTAGCTCAAAAGAGGCAGGAAGCGAATGCAGCCTTCATTCCTCAGCAGCAGCCTGGTGGTCACGTCCCTACCAGTGTGGGTACTTCCCCACAGTTCACTAGTCCCACAGTGACAGTGAACCCCCCTCCACAGATGGCCAATGTTCCATCTCCCCAATATAACCTTCAAGGCACAATGTTTGCCACATCAATTCAGCAGCCTCATGAGTGGCTAGCTGCGTCCTCCACAGGTGACAGTACCTTCCTTGTTCAGCCAGGGTTTGTGGGAGGCATTCCTGTGAAGGTCCTGAGAGACAATGGTTCCTCAGGTTGCTCTGTTAAGCAGAGTTTAGTTCGGCCTGAGCAGTATACAGGTCGACAGATCCATGCAAAGCTTATTGATGGATCAGTGAGATTGTTCCCTGAGGCATGTATCCAGGTGGCATCTCCATTTTATACTGGTACGACACTTGCAGTTGTCATGCCAGAGCCTCTATTTGACTGTATAGTAGGCAATATTAATGGAGTCAAGGATAGTTGCTCCGATGACGCTACTCAGACTTCGGCTGCTGCGGTAACACGAGCCATGACTGAGGCTCCAGATTGTGTCACCCCAGTGATCATTGAATCGCCGCAAGATCTGATGTGCAGTCAACTTGTTGTACAAGAACAACATTCTGACCCGACACTTGCTGCCGTGCGGAATAAACAAAAGGGTCGAGTGATTAAGTATTCACGGGGAGGTCGAGCCAAGTTCCTTCGCATACAAGGACGGCTCTACCGTGAGTCACGAACACCCGAGGGCGAGGTTCGACTGCAGTTTGTCGTTCCCGCCAAGTACCGTCTAGCAGTGTTACAATGGGGTCATTGTCCAGCCTCAGGAGGTCACCTGGGCAAAAGGAAGACCCAGGGCCGTATCCGAGCTGACTTTTTCTGGCCAGGGATGGGACGAGACATAGACAGTTTTGTCCGTTCCTGCAGTGTGTGCCAAAGTATCACCACTGATCAGGGACATGTCCTTCCTGTGCCGTTCATAACCACACCTGTAATCTCTGAGTCAGTTGAGAGACAGGGTAGTGGTGAAGTGGGTGCAGACCTGATGTCTCGCCCATTGGCCCCACAGGACACAGTATGTCCAGGGCCTGTACATGCATATTATGTACCTTAAGTTAAGGGGAAAGTTGAGAGGCGACTTGAGGCTATGAAAGACCCAAGTTTGCATAAGGATTCTCAGCTTTCCGGTACTAATAGAAGTACTGTAGGTTAAGGGGGAAGTTCGAGAGAGAACTCCGCAGAGGCGACTTGAGGCTATGGAAGACCCAAGTTTGCACAAGGATTCTCAGCTTCCCGATACTAATATAAGTATTGTAGGTTAAGGGGGAAGTTCGAGAGAGAACTCCGCAGAGGTGACTTGAGGCTATGGAAGACCCAAGTTTGCACAAGGATTCTCAGCTTTCCAATACTAATATAAGTATCGTAGGTTAAGGGGGAAGTTCGAGAGAGAACTCCGCAGAGGCGACTTGAGGCTATGGAAGACCCAAGTTTGCACAAGGATTCTCAGCTTCCCAATACTAATATAAGTATTGTAGGTTAAGGGGAAGTTCGAGAGAGAACTCCGCAGAGGCGACTTGAGGCTATGGAAGACCCAAGTTTGCACAAGGATTCTCAGCTTTCCGGTACTAATATAAGTATTGTATTGTAGGTTAAGGGGGAAGTGAGAACTCTGCAGAGGCGACTTGAGGCTATGGAAGACCCAAGTTTGCACAAGGATTCTCAGCTTCCCGATATTAATATAAGTACTGTAGGTTAAGGCACAGGTTGAGGACCCGTGTGCGGTTCGAGGCTATGGAAGACCCGAGTTTGCACAGGGATTCTCAACTTGCCGATCATAATCGTGTGCTAAAATTAATGGCGACCTCGAGTGTACTTTTCATAGCATGTACTGACTGCTAGCCAGAGAGAGTAATTGTAACATAATAAGAATTTTGTCTCATTGACACTTTTGATGCTCCACCTTAATTGGTTTTGCAGGTTCAGCAATGGGTGTAGCAGTTTTGCTGTGCGGGCCAGCTGATCGTCTGCCGCACGCTGCCGCCTCTTCTCCTCTGCCTTAAATGCCGTCGCCATATTATTTACTGTGTCATTTTACACGTAGGTACAGTTACACTACAACTGTCACACCTACACCGTGTATTACATACACCACGCTACACAACAATTAGTTGTCAGTGTAAATGTAGCGAATTTTCGCTCAGTTTGACCTGAGTACAGGATTTTCACCGTCGTCACGGAGTTTTTCCCTCAAGCTTGCTTCTATTAACGTAAATACGAGGTTTTTTCGCTCACTGACGACTGCGACTTTCTCCTGTAGCAGGATAGCACACACACCACAGTGTGAATCTTGTGTGACTGAGTTAGGATTTATATGTATGTATATTGAAATCTTTCTTCTGAAGGAAGAAAGATTTAATTTTCATGGGGCGTAATGTCACGAATCAATTCGCGACATTTCCTTTTTGTGAGAAGCCACGAACTAATAGTGGAAAACTCACTGTGTATCGCTCAGTTAACCGTTTCTCTCTCCATTTCGGGGTATACTTTTCAAATAATTCGTCACCGTTTTCAAAAAGTGACCGATTTAATGCACGTCACTAAGTGCGCTACTGAGCGATACAATTATTTCTTTATCGTTTGCCTCTGCTTCCCTCAACCGTTAGCCACGCCTTGCGTCCTGCCCATTCAATGTATTTGAATTCAGTCGTGTGTTTGCTGTGACGGAGAAAGGGTCTGTGCTCAGAAGTGGAGAGGTCAGCTAGCACCCCAAGCTCCATTAGTACAGTTAATCCCAGCACTCCCACCTTAGTGGTGATACAAAGTATTCATCGACTGGTATTTCTTTTGTGTATTTTGTAGTTTTAAGAGCTTAGTTAAGGTGTTTTTCCTAGGCGTAAGTATTTAGCTTCTGTGTGAGTGAGCGAGTGCGTCTCATTGATTTGATTTGAAATGTAATGTTAAATTTATTTTTGTAATTAATAAATTTAACAGTTCTATTTCTTGAGCTTAATGTAGAGTAAATCTTGTTTCATTTCTCCATAATTAAGCTTATTTCCCATATAGCTCCTAGCTTGCATAAACGTTTTACTATTCATAACTGGTACTTAGACCAGTCTTGTATTAACTTAAAATCCGTTGTGCCAGGAGTTAATGCATCAGCAAGAACCTGATGTTATTATTATTAGTATTAGTTATTTATTGTCAGGGGTGATGTAACTTTCTCCAGAGGCTAACAGTACAGTAATTCAGCAATTGTGAGTAATTAGTCTCTGCTGTGTACTGTTGAGAAAGTTTATAAATTCTCGTTCTCAGAGAATCGTGCTAAGCCAACGTAAAGTAATCGTTGCTTGATGTAGCAAGACAACCATTGTCTCTGCTCTTCAATATTATTGAATATTATTATCAATTTAAATAATATTTAACCATCAATATCAAAATTATCGTGATATTATAAAAACCCCGTGACACATATACCCAGAGTGTACATTTATGGCCCCTTCCTACCCCCACAACATTTCCAGCTCATTCTTCCCATTTCTTTGATCCTCACGCATATTTCTTTACCTCCATCTCCCCACACTTTCACGCTTGGAGGATATTTCAAAACAGATCTTCAGTGCATTCAAATAACTCACCCTACGAGTTCCATTTTCATTGGATACAGTATCCCGTCCAAGCTCCACTGTCGATTAACATCCCAGACCAGCGCACCCTTTCCTTTGCGCAACACACTCATTTCTTTATCCCCCTTTCCCCTGTGATGGCTTCATGTCGCGACGCAGCGCACGCGGTCGAAGAGTGTATGTTAATATTACGCATACATATTACTTTTATTGTATTTGTGCGTGTGGGTGTATACTATATATATATATATATATATATATATATATATATATATATATATATATATATATATATATATACACGCACAAGTACTGATATCCACAAGAAAAAGAAAACACGAAATATCCCGAGCGCTTTCGTGTATTCACATCATGTCTCTGCTGATGATGTGAATACACGAAAGCGCTCGAGATATTTCGTGTGTCCTTTTCTTTGTGGATATATATATATATATATATATATATATATATATATATATATATATATATATATAGTCAGCATAGTTTGCCTGAATAACATGCAAGCGAATAATGTGTAGTATACTATATATATCTCTGAGGGAGGGGTAGTAGGAAATCTCTTGCGGCAGGTAAAATGCGGCCATTGATCTGGTTGATTTAATATGTTGAGGCAGGCAGCAGGTTATCCAGTTGCTTAGTGGTGGTTGTTTGGTGACTGTGACGGTCCACCAGGCAGCCAGGCGGGCCATAATAACAGAGCCTGCATCGCATCCCATCATTACACCACAGACTTACTGGGGGACACTGGCGGGCTTCGGGGTGCTGGGTGCTGAGGCCACTGCACTGGCATTGGCGAAAGCGCTGATTTAGTAACCTGAACATCCAGCCCACAACTCGGAAAGCTCGAGTTCGATTCCCGGTCAGACTTATTGGCAAGGTTTGTTTCCCCCATGCACCTGTTCACCCGGCATTGCAAGTGGGAGACGGGATGTAAATTTAGTTGATGCATGTAGTTTTGTAGGGTAATAGTGTGGCTTGGTAATTGTTGATTGTCAGCCTTGATCCTCGTGCATTAATCCTGCGGCTTCTTGTTCTTCTTTAAGGAGGCTTTACTGTTTTTCATTAATTTCTAAGAGGCAGCTCTGATCTCTCGCGGCTGAACTTAATCGTGTTGTGTCAGCCCGAACAAAAGGTGTACTTCTTCATCTGCCCAAGGGTTAGGGGCGAGCTGGGAAAGTAGGAGATAGTATAACTGAAAAGAGGAGGGAGAGGTAACCTAAGAATGGTGCAGAAACTTCTAGACAAGCATAATGAACTAGGCGAAACTCATTACACTTATTATGCACAGAAATTGGCTCTGTACAGACAGATTCTCTCTCTCTCTCTCTCTCTCTCTCTCTCTCTCTCTCTCTCTCTCTCTCTGTCCATTTTAGTCCTTTGCTTTCTGTCTGAGTTCATCTATCTGCATTTGTATCTAGTTTATCAGACTGCACCCACTAATAATGCCGGTGGCTAGGTTAAGACCCTCGGGAGCTGCTGAGTTGTGCTGCACCTGCGCTGCGTGGGAGCGTTTCCCCTGGAGGGGCAATGTCTCCCTTTATAATTGTATTGGCGTGGGTGAGTCGCGTTTTTCGGTCTGGAATCTCACAGTGTAAATTGTTACGGTACTAATGTCCACATCTGAGCTAATGCTTACCTAAAACATATTGGCTTCACAATTCATTAGTAGAATTTGGAAGACATCAAAATGAACTTTAGGCAACAATTTGCGAAAGAAATTTCCTGTTTCATTACTTACATAGTATTTTACATGTCACCTATTAAAGTACGGCGTTAGACTGAAACTTTAGTTACACAGAATTACGGGACAAAGCGAAACAATAGAAAACATCGCCCATTTCAGTGACCCTGTGGTGAACAACACAAGTTTTGTGTAGTGTGCAGTGAGACAAGAGTCCACCTTATTATTCCCCTCTAAGCGTGATGCTTTGATAGTGCCTATCTGAGTGGGATTTGATGGACATGCCCTAAGTGTGAAATAGACACTTTGGAAGAATAGCCCAACTTTTGTCTTTTTTTTTTTTTTTTTTTAATAGAAAGCCGATCAGTTGTTGGTATTATCTCCCGCCTTCCCAGAGCTGATATTTTGTGCCCTTAAGTATTATCCTCTCGCCTTGCAAGAGTTCATATTTTCAGTTTAACGCGTCAGTTGTTGTCTCGCCCTTGCTGTTATCCTTTTGCCTTCCTAAAGCTACTATTTGTGTTAATATGAACCCTTTGCCTTCGCTGGGCCAATATTTTCCCACCAGGGTATCAGCTGTCATGTTGTCTGTGGTATTATCCCCTTGCCTTCCTAGTGAGGGAGGCCACATGACGCCACCGGAATATGAAACACGTCGGCTCTGGCTTTTGTTGGGGACAGAATTTGGTTCAAGAAGGGTGTGAAGTGTTTTAATTTTTTTTTCTAATTACATTCCCTTCCACGCACAGGGTATTATTTCATTGGCTCTGTTATCTTCTGCCTCTTGGACGTCTTCACCCACACTGTAATAATCTTCAATGTCGGTTTTCTCTGTGATTTGTACGTGCGTGTACAAAAAACCATTGCGACTGGTTCACAGCTCGTTCCCACTTTTTTCCATGGCAGAGTTAGTACACTTGCCTAGAGGATGATTGTTGGTTAATCAGGGTCGAAGAAAAAAGTGGAGGCAATCTGTTATGTCAAAGGATTACCCAAGCGAATCATGAGAATAGATTCCAGGGTATGTTGTCGTGGTAATTAACCCTTTAGTACCAGGACGGCCTTTTTTATATCATTCCTGTTTCCAGTCGATATATTCAGCATCACGAAGTTCTCTGAGTTAATGGATTGGGAACGATCTCCATTAATCACCACGGCATGATGTCTGGGATATTCTTTTTATCACCGGAAGATGATTTTCTCCTCTCAGAGGGAGACGTATTATAGAGACCGCGTTAAAATGTATCTCAGTTAATAACTAAGATACAATTTTTTTTTTTAATCCTTCCAACTAGTAGACCATTTCACTCAGCCTAGGGTACACCTCCTGTAGTGAAAAGGTTAAAAACAAGCTTATTTCTGAGTACAACGTCTTCGTTTTATAACCACGCGAGAGTGGGTATTATGTTTTAGTCGTTGTGTGTGTGTGTGTGTGTGTGTGTGTGTGTGTGTGTGTGTGTGTGTGTGTGTGAACAGAATTGAAAGGGTTCGTCCTTTTTCAACCAAACTTGCATGCAAGGTTGACAGCCGATGGGGAAACCTGTACTTTCTGAGAAATATCAAAGGTCAGGGTCACAGGGCTAGGTCAAACGTTGATCCAGCAAAATCACCGTAAACAGTTTTTGCGTGATTTAGACCAAACTTAGTGAACTGGTTTAGGTAATCGCGAGAATGAAGTGAACCAGTTTTGAGAAATGTTACTTAATGATCATGGCGCCAGAGCAAGCTCAAATTTCGACCCGTGTAAGTGAGGGTCAGCAAAACAGCTCAAGAAGTATTGATCCAGTTTTAGCCAGACTTGTTGGAAGTGTTGAGGGTCAGCCAGGAGGGAAAGCCTATTGATTTTGCGAACGGTCATAGGGCAAGGCCAACTTAAATAGTTTTCATCCGATCTAAGCCAGAGTTTGTGGAAGATATTGCAAGAGCAAAAGGATTCGATTTTGGGATTATTCATGCAGACTAAAGCTGTACGAAAGATGAAAGACCAATGTCACAGGGCAAGGTTAAATTTCGACCTGTGTGTCTGTATGTGAACAAAATAACTAAAACCTTTTTATCTTATTTGGACCATCTTGGTTGAGTGGTTGAGAATCAACCAAGGGGTTGATCTGTATTTTTTAGAGCAGTAGATCAAAGGCCACGTTCACATGACAAGATCAACCTAAACAGTTTTGTCCGATGTTGTCCAAACTTCGTGGCAGGGCTCAGGATAAGGCGAGAATAAAGATGTAGAACTGAAACAAGTCAGTGAACTGTCAGAGTCACAGGGAAAGGTCAGAGATCAAGGTCATCTTAAACAGTTTCGATCTGATTTCGACCAAACTTTGTGGGAGGATTCAGGGATGAGCGGGGATGAAGAGATTCGATTTTGAAGACAATCGACGAATGTCAAGATCACAAGGCAGAGTCAGATGTTGTCTTTAGGCCAGTTGGTGGACGCGCGAGTATTGCCCTCTCTTTGTGCTCCTTCTTGTCGTAGGTTGTTGCTTCTCTCAGGCTCTTACGACTCATTCTCAGCTTAATCGTCTGGCGTTTCCCAGAATAGAATACTAGAGTTGTCCCGACCATGAAAAAGCTAGTGGTACAGTCAGGGGTATCTTCTTAAGGTTTTGGTAAGCATATCGCAGAAAATTCGAACCATCCGAAACATGCATTAGTCCAGTTCAAAATTTGGTTATGCTGACCTAGTTTTCAGGGTTCGTCAAAACTGGGAGAACATCTGGATTCCCTAACTACATCAGTATTTACGCTTAGGCTCTTACAACTCATTCGTAGCTGAATAAAATCATCTGGCTGTGGAATAATAGAGTAGTCCCCAGCCTTGAGCGGGTTGATGGTATCAGTATTAATAGTAAGGCTCTGACGTTTTCCTTTTAGCCGGATTAAATTGTCTGCGTTTGGTGGAATGGCGTAATGGAGTTGTTCAGACCATGAAAGGTGGACGAACTATAGCTAGTCCTGAGGCTGGTCACGCCCCTTCCCGCCCACACCTCTTCTACCTACAGCGTCGCGTCGCCGGAGGGTTACGGTTTCTTCTTCTTTCTGTCCTTTAAAGGCGATGCACTGATGCCTTCTATATATAGCCACATGTGACCATTATAATCTGCCCTACAAGTTTTTCCTCCGTTCCTATTTTTGGACTTTTCTGGGAGAGTTTCAGACTTGATGTTTGTTGCCAGGATGTAAGCACTATAATCAAGCGTTCCAGTTTTTACACGTGTTCTTATTTGAGGGAATATAGGAGAGTCTCAAATTAGCGCTCTATTACTTTCGTCTGTCTTTGCTGAAAATAACTGCAGAAGATTCGGTATATTTAGTCTTTATGCTGGTGTCCATTTCATGTGATCATATGCATTATAATAATTTGTCGTACTAGATATTAAGACATCATTTTTGACGTATCTGGGAGAGTTTCACATCAGCTCTTTCTTAATATCTTCATTGGCGAACGTAATTGCAGGAGATTCATTATATTTAACTTTTGCATTGATGTTTTCTGTGTAGCTACATGTGAGCATTGTTTCCCACTTTCTTACTTTATACATTTGATCCCATTTTAGTAACTTAGCTGGAAGTTTGACATCAGCTCCTTGTTACTTTCATGTCCTATGTATAGCCACGTGTGAGCATGATCTTTTACACTACCAGTTTTTGCATTTGTTCCTGTTTAGCTAGAACTTCACTCTCAGGCCTCTGTTTGCTTTGATGTCTTGCATACTCGTACACAGCTACCTGTAATCAACTAGAAAGCACTCAGAGAGCGCATATCTCCTCCAGTGCCACTGCAGGATGCGGATCCTCCCCAAAACTTAATAAATTCTTTTTTGGCCCATGGCCCATCCTTCGAAGAAAAATTCATTGAAATTCATTGAGAACTTTTGGAGATATCGTGTGGAAAAACAGACACGCATAGGTGAATACATAACCTCCTCCAGCTTCATTGGCGGAGGTTATAAAATGTACTGTGCTAGATTTTACGCTAGCTCCTCACTGTGGCCTCGTTGGACAGTTTGTCTCACTGTAACTTTCTTTTGTTTGGCTGAAATAAGAAAAAATCCAGACCTAAGAAGCTACAAATACACTATTACACCACGATGTTAACCACTTCACTCCTGTGACATGCCTTTTCTTTTTATTTACTTTTTTTTGTATTCATGCGACCTCCATGAGATTTTATTCAGAGAATAAACTTTTCCGACTAGGGGTTAGACATATCCTTCATTTAAGCTTTCAGTACGAGGTCGTTCCGAAGTTGGATAAAATCGCTTGAAGGTATGAAAAATAAAACGAAATAAGTCACCTGGTTCAAGGAGTCAACCCGCGTATAACTGAACATATGAAGTACAGTATATGGTAGTCTGGTGAGGGTTATTGGGCTGGGGGTGTGAGTGAGGCCATTATTACAATTAGACAAGCGCACGAAGAGGTTCCATCCATCCATTGCCAGACGCCATGTATCCCAAACGGGGTGGTCAAGGGCTTAGAGTTAATTGTTTTACAGGGAGGGGCACTAATCCTCCACCAACCCCACTTGACACGTAGGGATGCCAACAGCATCTGGTGTTCCCAGGCGGTCACCCATCCAAGTACTAACCAGACCCAACGTTGCTTAACTTCGCTGATCGGACGGGAAGCGGTGTACTCAACGTGGCATGGCCTTTGGCAAGAAGAGGTTACAGGCTGCGAATATCCTTTTAACCCCACGACACAAATCTCTCAAGCCCCTGTGACTCGCTCTCAGCTGAATAGAATCGTGTTGTGTCAGCTGGATTCGAATACTAAAGTTATCCCGACCGTGAGAGGGTTAGTGTAACTTATTCCCAGCTGAACAAATCGCTGACGTTAACTGAAATGAAATCCTAAAGTTGTGGCGGCGTTGAAGGTGTTAACGAGTGACTACTGATGTGGTGAGGGTTGTGTATTGAGGGTGGGTGGAAGCGAGACCTTGACTACACCAAAAAACATGCTGGGTGTTGTGCGACCTCCCGCCTCACACACTCATCTTGGTTCTGTCTTCTCAGTAGAAATTGTAAATTATTGTTTGTCTTAACATCGTCACCGAGGCTCTTTACACCTTCAGCCCAAGGAAATAATTTGTATTCTTGCTACGGCCTCGTCCTAATAGACGAGTGATTTCCGGCTGGGGCAGGGAACATTTCACGTATTTTTAAATTTCGTTAAAACTGGCTTTTCTGATTTACTGTAAGACCCACCATGTGAAAACGCCACCGCTAACACCAGCGCACCAGTTCTGTATGAGACAGGCCTATAGCATTTATTCAGCGTGGACGGTGGGTATTAGTGATGGAGGTGTGAAATCGTTCCAGTTGAATAAGGCCTCTGAGAGAAGCAAGAGAGTTAATCTTTTCACAACGATGCTCTACACTGGGTACTTTATTCAGTAACATCAGGAGATTGTATGGTTTCCCTGTCCTGACCTTTATTACCATTAACACACGGGGAGGGAGGGATGCAGAAAGAGGAACAGTATAAAAGGGTGGGTGGGGGGGAGCACACTACTATTAACAGTGTACCCAGTGAAGTGGGCCATAGCCTGTGTCCATTCACACAACATTCCCAGTCTGCAGAATTCATGGATCCGCTACACAAGCGTAAAGATCCTCACAAAGATGAGATAGAGATTATCCCATCAAGTTACAGTTAAAATATGAGGTGCAGCCTTTGTCGGGTGCAGCTCCAAGCATACTTCATTCATCCACTAATATTCGTCGGTATTCCCTCCCTCCCCCAGTGCTCTGGTACTGTACCTCGATAATTCATACATTCGCATGTTCATAAAATAATATTCGTCGTTATTTTATCTCCCCACCTGTTACTGTACCTCGATAATTCATACAGTCACATACCATGTTCATCCACCTGCCTTGGAGGCTTCCACGCCTCCCACCCTAAAGCTTACTCAAAATAACCATTTTCACCACCCTGTTCGTATTCTTTTTCTCTATGACCATACAGTCTCGCACACTCACTTCTACACTTTTACTAGTAAAATTCTGTATTCTACTTCCCTCCTGAATCTCAATATTTTTCTTCTGTTTCAGTATTTCTTATCCTGTTCTACCATACAACCCAAGGATTTACTTTGTGAATTATACTGGCCAACGCCAAACGATTTTATTCAGCCAAAGAGACATCCTAGGGGTGAAAGGGTCTCATTTCTACTGCTGTTGCTTAATGTGTTTATATTCACGTCATTCAAGTCACATACGCATACTTTGATTTGGGCTTTAGTAACTGCCGCCCTTTTACAGTCTCTGTACTCTAGACCACTTAGTCTTCGGAACACCAGCCACTTTACTTTCTTGGACCACTCTACTTTCCATCTCCTTTAACCCACACATTTACCTTTTTTTATCCCACTCAGCAGCGTACGCAAAGAGTGGGGCAAGTTGCACCCTCTTTCCAGGAGGATGAGGAAGAGGAAGAGGATTAGGTTTCGCGAGAAAGCGTTGCCTAGCAGCCTAGAGTGTCCCTTTACAGAAAACTATTTTAGGTTTAACTATGATATTGGTTTGGAAATCATTTTAGGGCTACCTGTGGTATTCATTGCATTTCTTGTGAGCCTGTACTTCAGGTTTCGTATAGTCTCCTGCTGTGGAGTGGGGCTGCACAGTTTTGTGCTTGTATCATTGTACCTTGGCACTTAAAGTCTTTCACCAGCTTAAATGTCACTTTGTTCACTGACACATTACACTGTGCGCCACCTTTTCTCTCAGCAACCATTGTTTCAGTTTTACCGACGTAAATGTCGTTCAGATTATTGTTGCTCCCTTAACTGCGACAACAACTTCCTTACATTGGACAGTGTGCCCTTATTATATATTTATTTATTTATTTATATTTATATTTATATTTATTTGTGTGTGTGCGTGTGCACAGCCTCACTTCTTTCAGCTCCTCGTATCACTACGTCCATCAGTCACTGACGACTATATTATTTTTATGATACTTTACAGTTAAGGCCACGTCACACTAATGTCGAAATCAGACATGCGAGTATTCTGACGGAAATCGTAGTCCCGTAAGACGGGTTAAAAGGTGGAATAAGAACACCCGCCCCATTTGGCCGCATTGTTGGCATAGCGTTTTCACTCTCAGTTGCATTACGTCGTACACTGATAAACTAAATGCCTAATGAAACGAACAGTTTGTGTCAGAATACTTCTGATTTCAAAATTCCGTAACGAGGCTCCTATTCCTAAAGAAAACATGACAGAGTGAGATGCATTTGATAGTCTGTGGTTACTGATGACTGAGAAAGACAGATGTAAAATGTAAGGAGGCAAAAAAATTAAAAACAGTTAAGTGGATGATGTATGCAGTGTGATAAACATGACAAGGTACTTTTTTTTTCTTTTTTTTTTTTTTTTTTATCTACAGTTGAGAGAATGGCGCTCCCCCACAGAGTATATAAAGCAACTTGTCAGTGGTCCATTGCATGTGAAGCCGGCGAGAGTTTCGAAGGCTTGTATGGTAAATTGATGGCTGCTCAGTATGGCCCATTTCACTGAGAACTCTTTTGATTACGTGTTTCCCTTTTTCTTATCTTTGATTCCTGTTCATCCCTTTGTAATATGATTCATTGAGTTAGGATGACGGCGATTATGGTAAAGTTTAAATATAAATGTCTTCCTTGTACCTAGACGCCTGGAGGATCAGTGGTCTTAAGGGTCATCCCGGTTGATGGATGTAGTCTGGTCACCTACCCTTAACTCATTGCCGGGCAGGTGTCTGTCTCAGTAGGAGAAAGAGAGAGTAGGAGAAAGGGAGAAAAAAAAAAAATCTCCCTGCAGTAGCCTGAATAAAACTGACATGTTCGCACATATACGGTCAAACGCTTTGGACAGTGATAGTCTCTAAATGGCCAAGGGTAATACGGCACTGGTTGTTATTGTTTGCTAACCTGAACTATGGGAACATTTGAAGCGCCTTACCACCATGTAACAACACAGGTCCCCGCTAAGGTGTCCCCAGACCCACTACCCCTGCTATCATCACCACCATCTCACACCCCCTCCACAGCCACCCCCGCCACCGTCCCCAGCCCCAATAAACCAGCAGTGCGGCTTGCTTCATCACCGGTGCAATAAATGAGACCAGCAAAACAAAAAGTTAGGCCTACGGAGTCGGTGTAGCGATTCCGAGGCCACATGTTGGGAGGGGGAGGGAGGGGGAAGGAGGCAAAGAAGATTGGAATGGGAGAGGGGTAGAGAAGGAGGAAGGGACTTACAAAGAGCTTCAAGATCAAGTAGTACCTCAAAAAGTTTTACGACCCATGTCAAGGCCGTAGGATGAATGAAAAAAGATAGAAAATTGGAAGAGGCGATAGGTAGGGGTTTGTAAGAAGGAGGTAAGATTACACTGACTGGAAAAAGGGAGAAGAGTGCTAAGTAGAAGGGAGACAGGACGAGCACAGGGGCAGGGGGAATGGGAATAGAGGTATAAGGTAATGAAGAGGACCATGGAGGTATAATCTTTAGCTCCATGGAGGAGGAGAAGCAGGAGGAGGAGGGGGAGGAGCAGGAGGAGGAGAATATGGGAGCGAGTGATGGAGAGGAAAATAGGAAAGAGGAAAGATAGAAGCAAGAGTCGGGTAGTGATAGGGGTGAACAGAGTGGGTAATGAGTGTGGGGGGAGGGACTGGGAGAGGGGAAGGGATCGAAGGAAGGAGGGGTTTACAAATGAGAGGTATTGAGGGTGGGGGACGGGTAGACGTTGAGGGGTAGGTTTAGATCTGGTGGAAAGTAAATGTAGTAGGACCTGTACTAGGTATGGTTGCGATGAATGTCGTAAAACTAACCCAGATGTGAGGACTTGCTGTGGTAGGACTAGATGGAGTAGGACTTAATGTGGTAAGACTAGATGTGACAGGACAAAGACTAGATTTGATAGAACTGAATGTGGTAGGACTAGATGCGGTCGGATTACATGTGGTAGGGCTAGATATGGATGGGATTAGACGTGGTAAAGTATGAGGGTGACAGGGGGTGGAGGAATGTGAGAAGGCGTGAGCAGGTGGTATGACTAGATGTGTTAGGGGTATGGGGGTGGCTGGGGGGTAGAAAGATGTGTCAGTGCGTGAGGCTATGGTTGGGCTGGGAGGGTGTGAGGAGTGATCACTGTAGAGGCAGGAGGGAAGAGGATGGAGGGAATCTTCAGGTAGCGGAGTGAGGTGAAGGAATACTCAGAAGGGAGGACGGGAGCTTGGTGGGAGAATATTCGGAAGGAAGGAGTGAGGTGGAGGAATATTCGCAGGGAAGGAGTGAGGTGGGAGAATATTCGGAGGGAAGGAGTGAGGTGGGGGAATATTCGTAGGGAAGGAGTGAGGTGGGGGAATATTCGTAGGGAAGGAGTGAGGTGGGGGAATATTCGCAGGGAAGGAGTGAGGTGGGAGAATATTCGGAGGGAAGGAGTGAGGTGGAAGAATATTCGGAGGGAAGGAGTGAGGTGGGGGAATATTCGTAGGGAAGGAGTGAGGTGGGGGAATATTCGTAGGGAGGGAGTGAGGTGGGAGAATATTCGGAGGGAAGGAGTGAGGTGGGGGAATATTCGTAGGGAGGGAGTGAGGTGGGAGAATATTCGGAGGGAAGGAGTGAGGTGGGGGAATATTCGGAAGGAAAGAATGAGGCGGTGACCGAATCAATAGAGAGGTGGTCTGCAGTCCTATTGGACCCAGGTTCGAATTCCGGCTGGGGCAGGGAACAGTTCAAGGATTTTAATTTCATTAAAGTAGACTTTACTGATCTAGTAGATGACCTGCCGACATGTAAAAATACCCCCGCTAATACCAATACACCAATCCTATCTGAGACAGCCCTAGCATGTATTCAATATGGACAGTGGGTGTTAGCGCCGAAGTGGTGACATGTGGAGGTGTATGGACGAGGGAGAACTACTGGGTCTTGGTAGCAAGTTGAGAAACCTATACCCAGAGTCGGACACACACACAAAAAAAGTGGGGGAATATTCGGAAGGATGGAGTGAGGTGGGGGAATATTCGGGGAAAGAGGGAGAGAAGTGGAAATATATTCGAGAGGGAGAGGGTGATGTGGGGGAATATTCGGGCGGGAAGGAATGAGGTGGTGAATATTCGGGAAGGGATGGAGTGAGGTGGTGAATATTCGGGAAGGGATGGAGTGAGGTGGTGAATATTCGGGAAGGGATGGAGTGAGGTGGTGAATATTCGGGAAGGGATGGAGTGAGGTGGGGAAATATTTCGGTGGAAGGGAGTGAGGTGGGGAAATACTTAGATGAGAGGGAGGGAGATGGGGAGATATTCGGGTGAGTGGGAGTGAGGTGGAGGGACATGATGGTGGGGAAGAAGGTACACACAGTTAACCCCTTGAAAGTCAGCTTTTTACTGCCAAACGATTTTACTCAGCTTAGGAAAGACCCCTTGTAGTGAGGCCTTATTCTAGTTTACTCTTGCTGCTTCCAGACTAGTATATTCATCGTAGGAAACCGGACGCCTTGAAGAGGCTATTTAAGGCTACATATAACCCATCTGCTTCAGAAAGCCTCTCCTGTACTGAATAAGTTGCCAGGTATAACACAAAAAGCAAGAAGTCTCAGTGAAAGGGTTAACTTTTTTAATCTGATGACTTGTTCTTTTTTGTCTTACCATCATCGTGCGATTTAATTCACCCTGGAATAGACTTTCTCAGCTGGAGGGGTTAAATACATCTTTCATTAACCCCTTCAATGCAAGGCATCCCCGCTTTGGTAAATAAATTAGCTTGTGTATAAGAATTATAAAGGTAAGATGTCCTCGAGTAGGGTGGGTTAAGGGCGTGAGGGAGGTAATAAGTGCTGAGGCCGGGAAGGTGTGGGACACGGATTAGCCGGGCCCATGATCCTCTACTTAGATCATGGCCGGGCCCATAAAGGCAATGACACTCTGCGTACAGACACAAATATACTTACCAATATTTCCTTGTTGTAACTGTGTGTGTGTGTCCGTCCAGGAAAAACAAGAGGCATGAGCAGCATCTTGACTCATGTTTCCTCGTCCTTCCCTCTGGAACAGTCGTAATTAGGAGAGGGGGTGATCGATTTTATTGTTTGTTTGTGAATCCTTGCCCGGCATTGTTGCAGCCAGTATTAGTCCTGTACTCGTACGTGTAGCAGCGCTGTCTCTCTCTCTCTCTCTCTCTCTCTCTCTCTCTCTCTCTCTCTCTCTCTCTCTCTCTCTCTCTCTCTCTCTCTCAAACGACGATAGGCCGCTCCAAAGCTAAATAAAAGTCATCTAAAGGTAACAAGAATATAATAATGAGGATTTCAGTCCGTCAGGAAGATGAGATAGATATACCGATACCTAAATTGGCTTTAAACTCAGTGCAACTGTTATGTAATCTGAATAGTGTTAGTTGCGGCAACAGTTATTCATCCTCTTGTAGAAACTCTGCTTGGATCATACTTCTGTCTGCCTGTTGCTAGCCCCTTTAATCCGGTGACGTGCATTTTATGTATAGTAGTGCTAGGCTGCCTTCAGAAGATTTTATTTCCTTTAAGATACACTTTTCAAAGGGGGCAGGATAAATACTGTCTTCAACTTCCGTACTGGAGGTATTGCTTAAAGTGAATAAAATCATCCGGACAAAGCGAGCACAGAATATGAAAGATGCCGTCGAGTGACGGGATTAAAAAATGCTAAGAAGTCAGAGCAGACCTAGACATGAAACAGCAGAATCCCACCAGAAACACTGCAAAGGAGCAAAAGGTAACAGACAACTTGCTAGGATTTCCCGTCAGGTGCGGTGTGATCCCTGACGGAGAGATTAGTACATACAGTACTTCTGTGTCTGGGCTTTATACGCTGTGCGCTTTCGCTTGGTCAAAAATTTTATTTCCATTTTCCATGTTGATCCGTAACAAGAGACTAGCACTAGAAACTTATGCCAGACGTGAAAAATGTTATTCATGGATAGGATGTTTCGTCAAAGTATTGCCCTATTCTCACCGAGCTACGGGAAATAGGCTGTGAAAGGCTAAAATCTCCGCCAGGTTAAGGTGAGCGAAGTATAGTAAGAGGATAGATATTGCCTGCTTTTCAATATCTCGCAGTCCATTACTCAAAATTTTATGCCATCTCAGTATGTCAGAATAATTATTGGCCAGTAAGGCCTGCTTTCCCATAAACCTTTCAATTCGATTGCATCTTTTATAGCCGATTGTTGCTGCTTCCAAACAAATTCAGCGCAGGAAAGATCCTTAATAGTGAAGGGGTCATTCGTAAATAAAAGAAAAGCGAATGGTGTTAGCAAAAATAAATTAGGAAAACCATCACCGTTTTGAATGTAGTTAACCCATACAACAGAAGATTTTCCTCAGCTTAAAAAACGCTGGGCATTACCTGAAATAAAACTGTAGAGTGCGTATCTATCAGTAATACGGTTAATAACGACAAGTTTTAATCCTTTCACAGGAAAACGTTTCCTTAAGTTGAAAATAACTGCTCGACGTTAATCGGACTAAAATCCTAAGTGTGCGCCACACCCACTGGAAAAAAAGGGAACAAATCTGAGGAGTTTCTGTCTGTATATGTGCGGGAGACAATGAAAATGAGAGGGCAAGAGAGGGAGTATGTCTGATGATAAGCAAGAAGTGGAAGGAGAATATAAGAGAGTATGGAACAGTGGGTGCAAAGATTGTATGGGTGAGGATGAAAGTAGGTATACAAGCGTGGGCGATTGTATGTGTGTATGCCCCGACAGGGGATCGTGTGGCAAGAGTGAAAGATGAGTTTTGGGCGAGTGGAGAAGCGTGTATGGAAAAGTTTGAGAGGAGCGAGAGAGTGCTGTTGATTGGAGACATGAATGACAAAGTTGGGAATGTACGAGTGGATGGAGTGGCTGGTCAGTGGGGTGTGCCAGCTGAAGTAGATGGGAATGGAAGTGCTTTGGTGAACATCTGTGCTTGTAAGGGGTTGGCAATAGCCAACACCTACTTTCGGCATAAGATGATCCACCGGTATACATGGAGAGTAATGAGGAGGATGGATGGTGAACTTGTTGAACGAAAGGCAATGATAGACTACGTGTGTGTGGATGAGCGAATGAGAAGACAAGTGTTGGATGGAAGAGTGTGGAGAGGGTGGGGGAATGGAGTCCCGGACCATCACTTAGTGATGGCCAAGGTAGAGCTGCAAAGAAAGTGGTTGAGGAGACGAAGGGGAAGACAGGAGGAAGCAACTCCTGTGAGAAGAGTGGAGAAATTGCAAGATAGTGAGAAAATGACAGAGTATAAGAGCATAGTGGAAGAAAGACTGGGAAGGTATGAGCTAGAGCAGATGGAAGGGGTGGAAGACGTATGTAAGATATTCAAGGAAGAGATAGGCGCAGCGTTTGAGGCGGTTTGTGGAGTGAGGAGGAGATGCAAGGGTGTGCAAGGGACAGCATGGTGGAATGATGAGGTGAAACGAGCTGTGGAACAAAAGAAGAAGGCATATAGTGAATGGTTAGCGAGTAGAGGTAGGGGAAAAGATGAGAGAAGAGAGAGGTATATGTGAGCAGGAGAAGGGAGGTTAAGAGACTGGTGAAGGAGAGTAAAAAGAAAGTGGATGAGGAGTTTGGGAGGAATCTGAGTGTGAAATGGAGGGAGAGTAAGAAATTGTTTTGGAAGGAGGTAAAGAAAGTAAGGCAGTGTGAAAGGGGAAATAGTAGGGGAGTGAAAGATAGGAATAATAGATTGTTGGTGGAGAAGAGAGAGAAACTGAGGAGATGGAAGGAGCACTTTGAGGATTTGTTGAATGTGGAGAGTGAGAGCAGTGCGAGTATAAGTGGTTGGGGAATGGCTGGGAGAAGAAGAGATGAGAGAAGGGAGGAAGAGATCAGTAGGGCGGAAGTAGTGGAAGCGATGAAGAATATTAAGTTGGGAAAGGCCCCAGGAATTGATGGAGTGTGTGGTGAAATGCTTAGGTATGGGGGTGAGATTGTTGTGGAGTGGATATGGAAGTTGTGTAGATTGGCTTGGGAAGAGGGAAGGGTTCCAGAGGACTGGAAATCAGGTATAATTGTTCCTTTATACAAAGGAAAAGGAGAGAAAGAAGTATGTGGTAACCATAAGGGTATTTGCCTACTTAGTGTGACTGGTAAAATATATGATAGAATACTCATTGATAGGGTTAGGCATATGACAGAGGAGCTAGTTGGAGAAGAACAAGGGGGATTTAGGAAGGGAAAAGGGTGTGTAGATCAGATATTTGTTCTAAGATGTTTAGTGGAGAAGTATCTAGAGAAGGGAAGGAAAGTGTATGCTGCCTTCATGGACTTGGAGAAAGCTTATGACAGAATAGATAGTCAAGGTATGTGGAAGGTATTAAGAATATATGGAGTGGAGGGGAAATTGTTGAGTGCTGTGAAGAGTATGTACGAGGGAGCTAGGGTTACGGTGTGAGTGGATGGTGAGCTGAGTGAGTTCTTTGATCTCAATGTGGGACTGAAACAGGGTTGTGTGATGTCTCCATGGCTGTTTAATATATACATGGATGGGGTTGTAAAGGAGGTGCAGGGTAGGGCAGTGGATGTGGGGGGGCTCTAATGAATGAGGGTGAGATTTGGAAGCTTCCGGTGTTGCTGTTTGCTTATGATACAGTACTGTTGAGTGAAGATGAATGGGAGTTGCAAGGTTTGGTGAATGAATTTGGGACGGTGTGTAGGAGGAGGAATCTGAAAGTTAATGTAAACAAAAGTAAAGTTATGGTGTTTGAGAGGAATGAAGTCACAGAGTGTGCAGTGAGGTTGGATGGTGGGGATATGGAGAATGTGAGTGCATTCAAGTACTTGGGTAGTGTGATGATTAAGGATGGAACTTTGGGGGATGAAGTGTGTGAAAGGGTACAGCAGGGAAGGAAGGTTGTTGGTACACTGAAAACAGTGATGAGAAATAGGGAGGTGAGTATGGAAGTTAAGAAGTCACTGCATGATAGTATTGTGATCCCTACCCTGACGTATGGAAGCGAGGCATGGACCTTGCAAGAGGGGAACAAGTCAAGAGTGAGAGCAATGGAAATGAGTTACTTGAGAGGAGCATGTGGAGTGACGTGGAGGGACAGGTTGACGAATGAAGAAGTGAAGGAACGCTGTGGGGTGGATGTGGATGTGGTTGAGAAGATTAGGAGAAATACACTGAGGTGGTTTGGACATGTGAAGAGAATGGAGAATGAAAGACTGACTAAGAGGGTGTATGTAGGTGAGGTGGAGGGAGGGAGAGGGAGAAGTAGACCGAGGATGAGGTGGAGGGATGGAGTTGAGAGGTATATGAGGGAGGGGGGGTGAGTTGGGGTGAGGGTAGTCAAATGGTGGGTGACAGAGTGACTTGGAGGCGTTTTGTCTGCGGCCACCCTTTGCGGGATTAGGGCGTCGGGCTATAGATAGATAGATAGATCTCTTGCTTAAATTGTAGTAATATTATAAACACGTTAGGTAAAAGCTCATTATCAATTTAAATGTGGTGTAGGAAAGTTCAGAACATAACAAGGAAAATACGTTGAAATAGCAAACAGTAGACTGCTTGGTGATGTCACCCACATGCTCGTTGTCTCATTATTATTTATGCGTGCGACAGTCGTAATTGTTTACCGTCTTTGTTATTTAAGATTATATAGTGAAGCAGTAGTCTGTAGAACTTATGATTAATTATGTTGCCGTATACACCTATATATATATATATATATATATATATATATATATATATATATATATATATATATATATATATATATATATATATATATATATGTGTGTGTGTGTGTGTGTGTGTGTTTGTGTGTGTGTGTGTGTGTGTGTGTGTGTGTGTCTGTGTCTGTGTCTGTGTCTAGGATGGACGTCGATCAGAATTGGACTGCATTCTCGTAGACGTAGGAAGCTTCCTGACACCTCTAGTTTACCTGTTTTCTTCTGCACATGACACATAGATATTCCCTCGTTTATTATTATTATGTAAATTGCTTCGCTTTTACGAAATATTAACAACAAACGAGGAAATACCAAGATGTAAACTTTCACTGAAGAAGACGTAGGATGAAACTTCCTAAGGCAACGGGGCTGTGAATTAATAAGGGAGTTCTTCTGTTTACCCATTCTCCAAGGTCTGTCAGTGGCATGGGTGTGAGGTGGAGTTACTGTGTTCCTGAGACTTGTTACTTCCATTTTGTCGCCCCAAGGTGGTAGGTGGTGGCGACCGTCATCCACTGACTTGATGTTGTGCTGCTTATTTTTTTCTTCCCATTTCTCATTCTGTCTCCGTGTCTGACCTCCTTTCTCCCTGACTTCTCCTTTTCCTTCCTGTTACTTTCTGTTACTCGTTCTATTACTCTACTTTCTACTTTAGGTGGCTGTACACTGAGTGACAGGCCTCATAGTTTCCGGTAGCCCAGGACACCATTTAAAATGCTAGGTGGTAACCATATAACCAGATTACGGATTGCAGTGGAGCCTGCTATGGTGTCTCTGTTAACCGGGTGGAGAGACTCAACTGCGACGTCCATCCAGTAACCAAATATCCACACTATTCCCTGCGATTCGTGGTGGCGAGACGCAGAGGAACATTTGTTCACTGCACGGAACGGCCCTGAAGATGCGGTTGCATGCCCGCGGTTGATGGGTCTGCTTGGCCAGACTGGGGTTGATTGACAATAACTACTTTGTTGGCCAAAATATCCTTCATAGGAACCCCACAGCTTCATGGGCTGGTTGCTGCTCGAGGGCGATTTCAGGGGTCTCATAGCATGGATAATGTTGGACAGTGTATGTTGAGTGATGCCAAGATAGTGAGGGAGCAGGTGATCAGTACTCTCGGTTTGGTATTGGCGTCTATGGCATGATGGGCTGGGTACCTTGTATGCTCTTTGCACTAATTTACTGAAGGGGGGGGGGGTATGACCAGAGCGCAGGCTGACGAAAGATTATGTTTCCTCTGGAAACATTGTTATAGTCCTGTGTGTTTTGTGTTTAAGTTGTCTTGGATTGTGTTATTAAACCCGCGCATGCTTTACCGCGAGCTGGATATTATCTCACTCGACGTGTGTGTGTGTGCGTGTGTGTGTGTGTGTGTGTGTGTGTGTGTGTGTGTGTGTGTGTGTGTGTGTGTGTGTGTGTGTGTGTAAGGCCTCGGCCACACGAAGCCCAAAACATAGCACAAAACATTATTGGTAGCATGTCTGGAACATGCCACATACATGCGTCTGAACAAGCCACAAACATGATGGTAAACCTGCCGTCCAGTTTAGCTTCAAAACGCTGCAAACACAGATTCGATGAAGTTCAAAACATCATGACGGTCCACACGAGGGCACAGCTGGCAGCTACCGTCGACATGGCAGAGGAGGAGGATCTCATACTAGCAGCACCTGCAGCAGTTGTTATATGTGGTTACAGACACAAACGCCATCGCCGATACTGGGTGTGTCCCTCATTAAAGATGGGAAATGAACACAGGGAGATGTTATCTAATGAGATGGCGTTTGGCAGTGCAGGACTACTGCCCCAACTCATCAGTGATAGTGGGACATTTAAAAAATTTTTACGTATGTCTGCATCAGATTTTGAAGTGCTCCTAACTAAAATAGCTCCCATAGTTAAGAAAGAAAACAGCAGTTGTCTTGTCCGCTGAGTAAGAGAATGTCCAACAAGAGAGTGTTTGCCCCCACACTTGTTCCCGGCCACGAAACGTCCACACTGCAGTGTCTCGAAGCATGTTCGGGGGTTTGAACGTCCAAACGAGAGATGTCGAACATGAATGCAACATGGCCGTAGCAATGTTTCGAACATGCCTCAAAACATGTTTTTGTACCGTGTGGCCGAGCCCTAACCCGCGCATGCTCTACTGCGAGCTGGGTATTATCTTACTCGACGTGTGTGTGTGTGTGTGTGTGTGTGTGCTTAACCCACGCATGCTCTACCGCGAGCTGGGTATTATCTTACTCGACCTGTGTGTGTGTGTGTGTGTGTGTGTGTGTGTGTAACCCACGCATGCTCTACGCGAGCTGGGTATTATCTTACTCGACGTGTGTTTGTGTGTGTGTGTGTGTAACCTACGCATGCTCTACCGTGAGCTGGGTATTATCTCACTCGACGTGTGTGTGTGTGTGTGTGTGTGTGTAATTCACCGGGTCGGTCAGGATCACTTGATGGTCGTGATCGTCATCTTTTTACCCCCCCCGGAAGGGAGCTGAGAGCTCATATAGTCCGATCCAAGGGCAAGGCTGTGACCTTCACACACGCACACACCCGTCCCCTTGCTCAAGGGGGACAGTAACCACCCACTTCGTCAGTGAAACTTTTCGCAACCTGAGCGAGGCGCGAACTCCCGCCCACCAGTTGGCAAGCGAGAACGTTACCACTGCACCAGCGAGCGGTGTGGGTGTGTGTGTGGGTGTAACCCACGCATGCTCTACCGCGAGCTGGGTATTATCTTACTCGACGTGTGTGTGTGTGTGTGTGTGTGTGTGTGTGTGTGTGTGTGTGTGTGTGTGTGTGTGTGTGTGTGTGTGTGTGTGTGTGTGTGTAACCCACGCATGCTCTACCGCGAGGTGGGTATTATCTTACTCGACGTGTGTGTGTGTGTGTGTGTGTGTGTGTGTGTGTGTGTGTGTGTTTAACTCACGCATGCTCTACCGCGAGCTGGGTATTATCTTACTCGACGTGTGTGTGTGTGTGTGTGTGTGTGTGTGTGTGTGTGTGTGTGTGTGTGTGTGTGTGTGTGTTTAACCCACGCATGCTCTACCGCGAGCTGGGTATTATCTTACTCGACGAGTGTGTGTGTGTGTGTGTGTGTGTGTGTGTGTGTGTGTGTGTGTATAGCTCACGCATGCTCTACCGCGAGCTGGATATTATCTCACTCGACGTGTGTGTGTGTGTGTGTGTGTGTGTGTGTGTGTGTGTGTGTGTGTGTGTGTGTGTGTGTCTGTCTGTCTGTCTGTCAGTAAACAGAGTGACTCAAACAGTTTTGATATGACAGACCAAATTTGGTGGAAGGGCTGATGGCCTTCCCAGAGGCTTTCAGGAACAGTAGGTCAACTTTAAAAATTTAGATTAAAGTTAAACCAGAGTTTATAGAAAGATCGAAGGTAAGTGCAAAGATGAAGTGATTTGATTTTGAGTAGTCAGTTAAAGATCAAAGTCACACGGCAAGGCCAAATGTTCATCCTGTCACCTAAACAGGTTTGACTGGATCTGGAGTGAACTTGCTGGAAGGCGGGGAATTTTTTTTTTTTTTTTTTTTGCTATCTTCATCTTCAGCCCATGATTTAAATGTCATAAGCATAATCTTCCTTGTAACAAATAGCCCGAAAGGACCAATAGATCTGGTGTGGTTTGCATTCGTATGTACTCCTTCGTTTGAAGGTAAGGCAGAGGTGAAGATAATATATTTTGAGAACTATAGGTTAATGGTCACGATCACAGGGCAAGGTTAACTTAGTTTTTATCCCAAACTTGATGGATGGGTTAAGGGTCAGGCAAGGATCAAGCAGTTCGATTTGGAGAACAGTCAGTTGAACGTCAAGATCAAAGGGCAAAACTAAATGTTCTGCCCTTAACCCAGTTGTAATACGCTCTATGAACGCTCCTTCTTGTTATGAATGTTTTGTAGCGCCTGTTGTGTGATTTGGGTGTTCATGTTTCTGTGTTGGTGTTATTGGGTGTCTGTGATAAATTCTGGTATTGCTAAGAATTATAAGAGACAGAAGTAGCTTTCATGATATCATGAAAACTAAGCGATTCTCAAAAAAAAAAAAAAAAGAAAAAAAAAATGCTGAAAACATTGTACAAGATTTCCAGGATTTTTTTTTTATTGCACCAGTTGCAGTTTAAATGTTTAGGTTTTCCATTTTACTATAGAAATATATGTATGATTATCATTATTCTGCTATATAATTCTTGCATTTGTCCTATCATACTATAATGCAAAGGTAAAGGTTGTCATTATTTCCTAAACTTTCTCAGTTCGCAAAAGCTAACTTGAAATTATTCTGTACACGTCTGAGGAAGACGGCATTGACCTCCAGCGTCCTTTAAGTCGGACCGAAATTATTGTATCTTTACAAATAACAGTTTCGGTGTGTGGGTACCGTTCATCAGGTATTAAACTCTTCTTTATTTTCATCCATCACCCATTGGTTTTGAGCTTGTAGCCTATACATACAGTACAGCCTTGGAAACTTGAAATTCTTCCCTTAAATTTTGAATGATTATACTAACTTTGAGCTTGTAGCCTACTGTACATATACAGCATTGGAAACTTGAAATTCTTCCTTTAAATTTTGAATGATAATACCAACTTATTTCTTAAAGCAAAGTCAGACATGAGATAACTTTGCACGGATGTAGAAATGAATTTGTCTTGGACGTTAGGTATTATGCGTCTTTAAACGAAACGTGTGTACTGTTACCTCTTGACATTGTGATGAGCCTGTGGTTCATATTTCTGAAGGTTTTGTGGTCCATTTATACTGGCCATTCTGTTGATAGTTCTACTTTTGTAATTTCCTGTTCCTGTTTCTGAAACCCTCCCACTCCGTATAGGTGGGAAAGAGAGTTACGTAGAGGATGATGATGACGATGATGATGATGATGATTTTTACATGCAAATTACAGTGCTGACAATCGTTTTTCTGTCCCGCAGGTGAGGTTTTAGTGAGGCCCGCTCCCGACACCCTTCCTACACGTTCAGCACAGTGTAAGTTGATTGGTAGATGTCGTATACAATGTTACGCTGAGAATTTTATTTATCGTAAATATGAGAGCCCTTCCATGTCTACACTCAAGGGCCGTGTTCTCGTAGGCTTTGTAGGCTGTCTATCACCTTTTCTTTGCTATATTAAATTGCTTTTGCATGTGGCACTTCAGTATTCTCTTGTATATTTATCTTTGCACAATATGTCATTATTTTAAAAAAATATGTAAATATCCTACAGAACAGTCGGGCGTAAAGTGTTAAATAATTCGTCCAGAAAGTCGTGCCAGGGAACTTCCAGAGCACACGAGAATTCCACCCCCATTGTCCAACTCCACCCCTACTATCCTTTTGTGTGTGTGTGTGTGTGTGTGTGTGTGTGTGTTTGTGTGTGTGTGTGTGTGAGAGAGAGAGAGAGAGAGAGAGAGGGGGGGAAGGGGGATGTAAAAGATATTTAACCCTTCGTAAGGAGATCTCGTGGTCGAACAGATCGTTTGGTGTTGGCCTGCATAAAACATCAGGAGCAGCGAAAATATTGAATCATGCTTGTGAGAGATCCGAGGAGCGGTAGGGAGTGTCTGAGAAGGCTGTGGCTTTTCATCCATCATGGTGCACCCGGTCAGGATCTGAACATTTAGGTTGCTGCAAGAAGTCACGTAACATAAGTCTTTTAGCATTATGACTGTATAACTGTATTCCCTGGTCAACAGATGTTTCTTCTAAATGGGATAGTATGCTTTTAGTAGTGTTCCAACACAATGCAAACAATATGTGAGCACCATATTTCAATTACCAGGCCTCCTTGGGTTGTGCAACTTTTTATACACATTAAGCCAATGGTAAATGCCCAGCCTATTGATTATCAGAGTTCTAGGTCTTTCCTTCCTCCCAGAACCTTTCCTCACCCCATACCACAGCATACGGACATTAAGCCACCTTTTTGTTTGAACCCTCCTCGCCATTTTTATCTTCTTCCTCCTCCCCCTCAAAAAAAATGAAAAATAAAATAAGCACACACACAGCATGGTAAACCATTGTTTCTGTACTTTCATTGTTCCCCTGTACACCCATCCAACCATTCAGAGATTATGGATGCCGTGCCCATATTAAGTAGACCACCTTTGACTGTACAGTTTTACATGTAAAATAGATATGTGATAAAGATCAGTTAGTCAGTCCTGTTGATTCTCAAGGTTGTAGATTCTGCCACCTTCCGGCAATCTCCTCCTTCCCATGGAACACAGCTTGTGGACACCCAGTGTCTGGAATTAGGCCAGTTTTAATTCTGCAGCTGTACGTACAAAACAAATAATGGTAAAAGCCTAACCTTTTCAGTATGCAGCGCTAGGTTCCCCGGATTCTTGATCATGTTTAATAATATTCGGCTTAATCCTGCATCATCCTTGAACATTGTGGTTTCATTTACTCGGGACTTATCTTGGAAAGATCATATTACATCTCTTGTAAAATCTGCTTCCAAGAGATTAGGTGTGCTAAGCTGACTCCGCTCTTTCTTTACCCCTGCACAATTGTTGACTCTATGCAGGGGTTTTATCCGCCCCTGTGTGGAGTACAACTCACATGTGTGGGGAGGCTCCCCACATACAGCTCTTCTCAATAGAGTGGAGTCAAAGGCTTTTCGTCCTATTAACTCTCCTCCTCTTACTGACTCCCTTCAACCTCTGTCTCTTCGCCGCATTGTTGCATCTTTATCTCTTTTCTATCGCTACTTTAATGGTCACTGCTCCTCTGAACTGTCTGCTTGCATTCCTCCACCTCTACGACGGGCGCGTAGCACCCGTCTGGCAGCAAACTCTCATCCCTTTTCTGTCCAACTCTCTAATGCAAGAGTTAACCGTTACTCCCAGTCTTTCATTTATGCAACAGGTCAACTCTGGAACTGTCTCCCTCTGTCTGTATTTCCTGCTGCCTATGATCTCCAGTCTTTCAAACGCAGTGTGTCCAGGCATCTCAAAATGATCGGATCTTGAATTTGGCTCTCTATTGTATTTTGTTTTTCTCTTGGAGGGAACTGTTACTGCGGGCTCATGGCCTTTGGTTTCTTCTTCCTCGCATTAAAAAAAAAAAAAAAATACATCCTCCACTCCTCCGCTGCACAGCTGATCTTATGGACGCCGTTTCTAGGTAACCAAATTACCTTTGGTCATGCAACTTTGCATACACCAAACAACCCATGGTAAACCCACCTTATTGTTGTTGGGGGAAGCAGTATGGTGCCCTCTCAATTGAAATGACCACCAGGAGATGCATTGACGCTTGGCAGGCGGCGAAAGGATGGATAGGTCATCTGCTAGCCTCCACCAAAATGTTGCATTGTTCAGGATGAAACCCACCGCACTGTTTCAGAAATAAAGATGGGAGTGTTTACTACAATGACGTTAATTCAAATCAACTGGAATCCTGGTGTTGGGTTTAGATTTTTAATATATTTTTTACTACATTATTATATATAGCGAAAGTCCAAAGAAAATACGTACACTACCTCTGGCCATTGTTCGTTTTATGTCAAGAATTCTCAGTCCAGACAGGGAAGAATTAGCAATTTATTTTTTATATCGTACATGAAAACTGTTTCCTGGAAATGACAACCAACGAATACCTTACCGTGCCGTTAGGCAAACTTATCTTGTGTTTGCCAGATCCATGTTACACAGTTTAGATCTTCTTGGTTCACATGTCAATAACGTGTCTCTTACACAGTGTAAATTGTCTTCGGGAGTCTAAGCGTTGGCTGTGAGTCAAGGCAGTTATATTTATCGGTTTTAAGTCAAGGTTGTGGGACTTTATTTAAAATCAAGGACTCTAGCACCCGATCCTGGCGCCCCGCGGTGTTGTGGCGGTGGCGGTGGCAGTGGGGCGGTGTGTGGTAGGGTGGGTGTGGTGGGGTGGGGCGGGGTCGTGAATGAAGCTGTTAGGACGGACAACTTCTCAGGTGGGGAGGGGTGGCCACCACCGATCTCTACAGACTTCGCAATGCATGTGGGCCAATGCCTGCGTTGTTTTGGCGATGGAGAAAGAAACGTCTACTTCTCCGAAACCTGTACTGCACAACTGTCATAATTAGAGTGTAATGATAGCTGATTCCAGAGGTAAAGTGATACAGGGAATTAATTCCTATAATTACAGAATGTCACTGATGTCAGGCTGTTCGGTCATGTATGCTACTGACTCGCTGGAACTGCAAAATCCACCTCACTCAGATTTATCGCATATTTCCCCCCTGTGCTGGAAGTGTGTGGCGTGGCCCTCCAGCCTCCCAGACCCTGTCGCACATTCATCTCCATCCCTTTTGTCCGCGAACCCCGGCCTTTGGCGAAGATTATCCCAAAATCTACGTCGCTTCTTTCCTAAATTATATTGGACAACACGACTAAAGCCTTTACACAACCAATTACCTCGCATTCACTTTTCACAAACCAGGTCACTCCGGCAGTAAAGGTACCTCTCGCTCTCTCCACTTCTCCTCCAATCACGGGGCCAGGCTCTTAAAAGCAGAATTTTCATTGGGTGTGTGGCGTGCTGGGAATGTGGTAGCCAGGTAGCGGCGGGCACGGGTTTGCCCCCCGCTGTGGGTTGGTGGCTGCTGGGTGGCGGGGGTGAGGTGTAGTTGAGGTGTAGGAGTGTAGTGTAGGGTGGGACTCGAAGTGTGTGATATAGGGTTGGGGTGGGATGTAGGGGGTGTGGTGTAGGATGGAAGTGGGGACGTGATACTGGGTTGGGGGAAGGGGGTGTTGTATGAGGAAGAGGTGTAGAGGACGAAGTTTAGTGTGGGAGTAGGGGAGTGTGAAAAGAGGTTAGGGTGGGAGTGGGTAAAAGGGTAGGGGAAGTAGTGTAGGGTAGGGGTAGGGATGTGTGACACAGAGCTCAAGGCATGGGTAGGAGTTTTGGGCGGTGATATAGGGTGGGGAGGGGTGGGGGTGCCCCTGTCACCTGGTCTCCATTCCTGACGTGTCTATTTGGTCGCTACCGGGCGCACTTGACGTTTGGGCCTCTGTATCTCCCCACCCCATCTTGTCCTCCCGTCCACCCCTGCCACCCACCTAACCACTCCGCCTTACCTATCCACAAACCAACGTTCCTTCCTGCCTACTTCACTCACCTGCCCTCCTCATCCACTTCTTCCATCCACTCACCCACTGTCCACAGACCTACTTATTTACTTACTCATCCTTGCACCACCATACCCACCCTCCTTACCCACCCCTGCCAGCCACCCTTTTACCTTCCCTAGCCATCCCTGCCACCCACTCACTTTCCTCACCTACTCCTGCCACCCACCTACACAGTCATCCTTCATCATTTACTTCAACCGGGGAGGGAGTGAGGGCCAAAGGGCCTACCCCTCCCTTTATAATGTATGAAAACAATCCGATGCCTCTATAAATGTATATATGGAGTCATTCATCTTTATTTTGTGTTTAGTCATTGAAGTATAATTGTTTCCTGGATTGTTTCCATTATTGTTCAACACTCTTTACATTTTGTGTCAATCTCGGGACTTACAATACTTTCCAAAGAGCCTTATCTCAAGAAAATGGCAACTAAATTCACGCCTCCCCATAAAAGACTTTTGGCTGCATCCCTGAGTTTACCTTTCCCATCCATCCTTGGCACCCACCCACTCAGCCACCCACCCATGCCATCCTCCCTCCCTTGTCATCCATTCCTGCCACCCCTTTCCCCAGTCCTTCCTCTCACCCACCCGCCCTGCTCATTCCCTCTTCCTTACCCTCCTTGCCCGCCTCATTCATCCACCCTTGTGATCTCTCATCATTTATCCGAACCACCCACTCACTCACCCACCCTACTCAACTTTGCCACACACCCATCCAACCCACCTCGCCCTACACACCCGTCCCTTTATCCACTCTGCCACCCACCCACCGCTTCTGTCCATTCCCTCCCCCCTGTCCGACACCTCTACCAAGTTCCAACCCGACCACAAGCTCCTCAGACACAGACTATCTCTACAACAGCCAGTTTCCTTCAGTATATCAACTTCGCAATCAGTCCAGTGGTCGTCCTTCCTCTCTGTCCACTTATCAATTTCTTCATCGTGCTGTTCCCTCCAGCTACCAGCCATCTCTTACTTCAGCCCGTACACTTTCCCACCCCCTTCAACAATTTTCCCATCCTCAAAGTGTTCGAAACATCCAGAGGACGTCTCTCTCTCTCTCTCTCTCTCTCTCTCTCTCTCTCTCTCTCCACATCATCATCACCATCATCATATAGTCGTGTGTTGCCCCATGTGGAACATAGGAGCCCGGGGCTAGGCAAGATGGTCCTGACATTTAAAATGAGAGTGACCAGCCTCACTCAGGGATGAGTGGCAGTACGTGAGCAATAAACCCCAACCACCCCTTGGATATGAAAACCTGCACAGGCTCAATCCGATTGGAGCGCCTTAATTACCCACTAAACCACCAGGCGCCATAATTTGGTTGTATAGTTACCACCCAGCGTAGTAAATGGTTTCCTGGTGTACAGGAAACCATTTGGCTTGTCACTCAGTGTAGGGTCACCCATAGACAGAGGGAGGAAAAGATGAAGGGAAAAAAGAGAGAAGACGGAGTGTAGAGTCACCCGCTGGCATAAGGAGGAGGAAAGAATGAAGGAAAGAAAGACAGGAGAGGACGGAAGGAAAGAAGGAAGGACGAGAGGAAGGGCAGTCACCCGAGAGCAGGACTACAACGAGTGAGTGGATGGTGAGCACCCCCACCCACCACTGTAATTATATATATATATATATATATATATATATATATATATATATATATATATATATATATATATATATATATATATATATATATAAGTGGTAGGTGATGGCGACGATCATCCACTCATTTGATGTAGTGCCGCCTACTTCTTCCTTAGCCTTTATCATTCTTTTTCTGTGCCTGGCCTCCTCTCTTCCTATTTCTCCCATCTTTCCCGTCACTTCTTATTGCTTTTCTTTCCTTTACAGGCGGTTTTACATTGAGTGACAAGCCAGATGGTTTCCTGTAAACCAAGAAACCATTTACAACGCTGGGTGGTAACCATATAACCAAACCATACGTGCTCCTACGTGTCAACAAGTGGGTTGGTTAAGGGTTAATGCCCCTCCCCGTAAAACAAATAACTCAAAGTCAAGTGGCCATATATATATATATATATATATATATATATATATATATATATATATATATATATATATATATATATATATATATATATATATATATATATATATATATATATATATATATATATATATATAATATATATATATAATATATATATATATATATATATATATATATATATATATATTATATAAATATATTATATATATTAATTTATATAAATATATATTATATATATAATATATTATATATATTATGTATATATATATATTATGTTATATATATATATACATATATATATATATATATATATATATATATATATATATATATATATATATATATATATATATATATATATATATATATATATATATATATATATATATATATATATATATATATATATATATATATATATATATATATATATATATATATATATATATATATACGGTATATATTCATCATCTTATCCAGTGTTGCCCCAGGAGGAGAGTAGAAGCCCGGGGCTGGGCAAGTTTGTCTTGACATTAAAGATTAGAATGATCAGCCTCACTCATCCCCGAGTGGCATTGCTTGAGCAAAAAACCCCAATCATCCCTTGAATATAAACCTACTCAGGCTCAATCTTATTGGAGCGCCTTAATTGCCCACTAAATCACCAGGCGCCATAATTTGGTTATATTGTTACCACCCAGCACAGTAAATGAGACCATTTGACTTGTCGCTCAGTGTAGAGTCGCCCGTAGACAGAAGGAAGAGGGAAGAATGAAGGAAAGAATTAGAGAAGAGGAAGAATGGGAAGAAGGAAGAGAGGAATCGGGAGCACTGCATCCACTGAATGGATGCTGAGCGTCCCACCCAACCACTAAGACCCCACCAACATATATGTCCCATTGGAGCCCAGTGTCCAGAGTATTGGACAGAACTGGGATTTTTCAAGTCTTTATAAAGTAGGGAACCCCCGGGTAGGGACCTATGAGCTTCGCGACTTATGAGCCGATAGGCGGAGGGCGGTACGCTTAGTACCTTCCCAGTGCAATGCCCCGCCCAGCAGCTCCGGGATCCAATGGGATATATATATATATATATATATATATATATATATATATATATATATATATATATATATATATCATCAGCCGTTTGAGTGTCCACTGCAGGACCGGCCTATCCCGACCGAAGTCGGGACGATACAGCCAATGTATCTCTACCAAGTGGCTTAGGCTGTCTGGTAGAGATTGTATGTAGGGTGAGAAGTGCTTTTAAGTGTAATTGTAGTGTTGGAGTGGCTTTGGATGTGTGTGTAGTCTGTGAACCAAGTGTAATCGGCCCGCGCAAGCCGACTGGGTGCAAGCATACTTTATAGTAAGTGACACTGGTTCAACCACAGCACCCCTTGTGTCCGCCAATGCAGTACGTGGCCGGGTGAACACTCCCAAAGTTTATTACCCTGGCGGGGCGCGAACCCTGGTTCACCCGTGTACAAAACGCACACTCTATTCGTACCACAGAGGCTATATATATATATATATATATATATATATATATATATATATATATATATATATACGTATATAGACAGATAGATGGATATACGGTACACAAAGAGGGAGAAAGGTCTGCACACGATCATGGACGCTGTATCTTCCTAGTAGAAGGATAAATAGGGAAACCATTCTTCTTGGAAATATCTTTACCAAATTACAGCACATCATGGCAGTGCCTTTATCAGGTAAACATGGAAGTCTTAGAATTTCAGCGAGTAATGAGCAACAGTTATGATTAATTATAAATATATCTACATTTAGTTATAAAGGCTCCTTTGCATAACTTTTACTCATGCCTTGCTGACATGCAGCAGCTTCACTGTTTACCTATGACTGCGCCATGATGAACAGCAGAAAATTCATGTACAGTATTGAAGATGTTTCCGGTCTTTGCACTTGTAACACTTTAAACTCGTACCTCCGTGCTCAGACACTTACTTTTCCCCTTCGTCTGGCATCGCACCACATCCATCTCTTGTGATGCTTGCAACGAGAAATCCCAGGAAGATGTCTACTACTCTCTGTTCTGTTCCAATGCTTTTGTGCATAGAGTGTTCTTTTCGTCTTCTCCCCACACCTTCTGTGACTATTACATGCAGGTGCATCAGACATGTATACCTTCATTATAACCATGTAAATGCACTGCATTTATATTCTTACCAAGCATACATGTCTATAAGCAGTCATCACCACACTTCATTTCAGCCCACCACATACACTAACTACAGTATATTGACACACACACACACACACACACACACACACACACACACACACACACACACACACACACACACACACACACACACACGGTCATTGTATATCCTCAAATTATTCTCACGTAGAGACCAGAGCTGTTTCACAACGGTTTGAGTTTAAAGTGAGAATAAAAGGAAGCAAAAAAAGGAGCAAGAGCAAAACGAAGATGAACTTCAAAAGAACAGATGAAAGATACTAGAAAAGAAAAATTTTCATGGTTTATGGTTTTTAAATTCAAAAACAACATTTATGGCGAGTATAACTAAGGTCTACAATTGCGTGTTTGTGGAGACGTGGGTGGCCTGTTGGCGCCCCCTGTGTCCCTCAGATTGTGCCATTTATCACTCCAGCCCTGAGACTGACAGACACACAGCAGGCACTACCCCTCCCTCCTCCCGCACCCTTCACGTGTATACCCTTCCTCCCACTGATGAAGACGTCGTGCGTGCCTGTGTGCTTGCACTTAGTTACATCGTTCATTAAGTTTACTTGTTATTTAATGCGATTACTATGTGATTTTTGAATACCTTTTTATTATACCTGGGCCATTGTTAGTGTATGCTTCTTGTTAACGCCGCAGTTAAGTGAGGTTTGGGATGTTTCTTGACCCTTCCTTCCCTCACATCATATTAGTACCTCAGCATCCATGCCTGGCAGAAAGAAAATAACTCTTACACCCAACCATTGTCAGAGTATCGTAATCAGTACTAGTTCTGTACTAAAGTACTTTACTTGTGCCTTGTGATACGGAACTGTTTCTGCCAATAATGGTTCTCATTCAGTACAACAGAAGCTATTCTAAACAGTTACTGCTGTAGCACACATTTCCTAGCAATTGCCTTGCCACCAGCAAGAGGATATAAGACCTCTCCTCTTATTTCAAACACTTAAAACCAGTCTCATTTTCCCTCTCGATATAAACCGTAATTACAGGTAAAATTTTAAAGAAAACACACCAAAAGAGAAACACAAGTATGCAGAAACAACAGGAGCACCAACAAACTTATCATCGTCATCATCATCATCATCGTCTGATGATGATGATGATGATGATGATGATGATTATGCTAGCCCTACTGTACACTGAAAAAATATCGTTGGGTAGAGTCCAGAAATATAAGAGAACCATTAACCCAGTTACCGGTGAAATGGACCACACAGCACAGTAATTCACACATCATTCAAGCCTTCGAAATCTTGGCTCCATATCACAAATAAAAAGGATTTTTTTTTTTTTTTTTTATACTGAGTTGTCTGCTTCATATCGCGCCATCGAAAGCACCGGTCATTATACTTCCTAGAACCACTGATGCAGTTAAACTCTTCCACCAGTTCAAACATATATCTGTTTATCAGTATACTACACTGTGAGTTGCCTTCTCTCTCAACAACCATCACTTGACTTTTATTTACGTATTTTTTGAGCTCACCATTCTGAGATATCCACAAAATTAGTCTGCAGAGATCCCGTTCACGTACAGCAAAACAGCAGAGCATCATCCTCATATGTTAGTTTTGAAATTCTCCTACTCATATTGTTTATTTTCAGGATCGACTCTGCTTTCATTACTCTTGTTTTGGAACATAACAACAGTATCTACCATCAACATGTACATATTCCATACTATTCTTCATAACATTCATCAGTTTTCCATCAGTACCATACATAGGCTACATACCACCCCCCATGATCCCTCCCTGTTCACCGTTTCGTGCACTAAAAAAAAAAAAAAAAAAAAAAAAAGGAGTCTCTCATAGTTATTCTCTGATGGTTTCTTCATTCTCTGCTGTTTTATGCAGACATATATATCATCATTATTATCATCAGCATCAGCCATTGCAAGTCTATTGCTGAACAAAGGCCTCCCCCAACCTTTCCACGAATTCCATAACTGAACCAATCTCAGTCACGTTTTGCATGCAAATTTCACTATCTCATCTCTCCACCTCCTGTCTGACCTTTTTCTGCTACGCTTACAATCTGAGCCAGTCAGCCTCTTCTTCCATCGGTTATCCCCAATTCTTCCCACATTACCTGGCCACCTCCATTTCTGTTCATTTAAAACTTCTGTAATGTCTGACATTATTCTGCACTCTCACCCAAGTTGATCTTTTCCTGTCTCTTAAAGATATTACCAGCATTAAAGGATTAGTTGATTTTCCATCGATTTGGTCAGTTTCACACACACACACACACACACACACACACACACACACACACACACACACACACACACACACACACACACACACACACACACACACACACACACACACACACACACACACACACACATCCCCTACCACTTCGGAAATCACATTGTTCACCAGGCATTCTGATATTTGTCTTACTGTTCCTTCATTATTATCCTATATCGTATTCAACCCTATATTTCCCCCTCATTATTCTCAGATATTTTTGTCCTCCATCATTATTCTCCCATTTTTTTTCTTCAGCGTTCCTACTGTAGTATCGTTTTTTCTTTCTTTTTGTTCTCTTTTTAGCCACCTTTACTTTTGCACAGTGGCGCACTTACAACCCTCTTCCACACCACGGGTATACTCCGCTCATCCAGGCTCCTTGGCAAATTTCCCATTAACAGTTCATTGTGCAGTCTCAAATATATAATATCCTTTTCATTTATCCCCATTAAAACCTCCTGCCTTCCCGTTCTTCAGAATCTCAGTTTTCTTCGGTTGTGTCTTGATTATATATGGGCACATCCACATTCCTTGTTCATTCACCACCACATCCAGTCGTGTGTACCACGGCTGTGTTCTCGTCAGTCCCACTCATCAGTTTTTCAAAACAGTCTTTCCATCTGACTCTTCTTCTCCTGTTGTTAGAATTCTTTTGTTTTCATCTCGCACATTTTAACACTTATTTCTCCATTTGTCCTTACATTTTTACAGTTCCAAAATATCTTCTTATTTTCAAAGAAGTTTATTTTCACTTTTCTTCCAAATTCATCGTTCTTCTTTTTTTCTCTTAACCAGGTCCCCAACACATTGCTTACCACAGTATCTAGACTCCATTCTTCCATCCAGTCAGACCTCAGCTTCCTGTTTCCTTCGCATCTCTTTTCCACCTCTGCTTCCCGCCAGTCTGTTTCTAACTTATTAGTCGGCACTCTTGTATCACTGCACACTGCTTTAGCGTTCCTAACCAGACACTCCCGGATATACAGTATTCCACAGATATTTTAAATCCATTTGTTTCCACTTCCTTTCGCTGTTATTCATTCCCCATAGATGAGTAAGGACAATGGAGAGGTCCGAAGTCAGTGGTAGAAATAACTTTTTGTTTGTTTTTTTTCCAGAACCATCACTCGCATTGTTAATTCGTACATCTTAAAACGATTCAGTCTTCATTCTGTAAATCCTTTAAGCATAGATGTTGGTATATGTTGTTCGAAAAGAGATAGAGGTCTCAGAATTGCCCCTTCTCATATATTAAGCTCATGGTGGTTATCTGATTTAATGCCCCTTGTTCAGTCGAAACTCATTTTGTAAAATCTGCTTATAAAGTACAGTATGTTGTTCAGGTATCATGACTACCGCTAAATATTTATGTTCAGTCAGTCGTCAGAACATAATAGCCGAAAAATACTCGTCTCGTAGTTCACCCGTCCGTCACACACTGATCAGCTAACATGAGCGTCGTATCACCCACACCACCCGAAACCTGTCCGTTGCACCATAGGCTACATGTCCTACCCCGCCAACCGTTTCTCCCTGACGTGTCCCGTCCCCCCACATTCCACCACAGTCTGCCCTACTCTTCCCTCCTCATTCTCTCACACATTGAAGACGGCAACGTCTCCGCCTCCTGTCCGGGTGCTGTGCCTGGTGTCACTCCCCCACCCACACCACTACTGTCTTGTGGCCCCGTCTATTGTACCCCCTCACTCAGCCCCCTCTCCTGGCCACAACACACGCTGGTGGTAACGGCTGGCGTGTCCATCAGTGCTCTGGTATTCTAGTTTTTCTTGTTGAGAATCAAAATTCCTTTATACCCTGGGACAACTCATTTCTAATTCCTTTTCCTTTTGGCTGCACGTATTGCTTACCAGTTAGTTAGAACAATGCTTCTGGTAAGCATTTAAATCAGATAAGAGAACATACAAAATAAGTAGATTCGTTGACAATAAAGGTGTGAACCTTTTTTTTTTTTTTTTTGGTTCAGTAATAGTATCGAATGAATGCAGTAGCCAGGGTAAACGTGCTTGGATAACTGATTATTTAAGCTGCTCTCCACTGCATTTTGCATGAGCTTCCATTAGGCTACAGATTATCCTAGCGTATATCAAGGCAGCTCTCATTTCTTATCAAGCACGGAGAAAGTCGTTAGTGGAAAGATGTCAGGCTAAAGAGGAGTTAGTGTACCTGATAATACTGCTGAACGCAGAGTGGCCGGGAACTTGCAACATGTTTCTACCCGGGGAGTATAATGTATTCCCAATATATATACGAGTATAAGCTAAGGTGTTTGAAGAGATTAGTAAAGGATTAGCCTAGAAACTCATTGGTGCATAAATAAACCCCGTCTGTTTTGTTTTAAATAATTTTATATATTAGTCATCGCTTCCGCGTCAGGTAATCATGTTGCAGTCGGGCAGTACAGAACAGTATGACATTTACTCTGACGTATGGCTTAAAATTCCAATAATTAAGACATTTAGTTTCTAAAGCAACCTAGTATCTCATCCATCTTCCAGGTTTTCCATTCACTAGGCAAGCCTTTCCCTACTAATCCCCGGTACTCCTTGACTTCATTCTCCCATCCTCTCTGCCTCGTCCTTCACATTGTCAAGCCCAACGAACATTCACTTCTTCATCAAACCGACTGACGGAAACTGATCTAGTCACTCAGGATCATACTGAATATCTTCGTGTGGAGACAACACCTCACCCATGCTGATAACTGGCACATGTCATCCAGCCACCCATCGCACCATTGTTACCCTCGTCTGGCCTATGCACACAGGCAGAGCTATTCATACCCAGAATTTTCCTCCACGTACCTACTCCATGGACAGCCTCGCCAGAGTGTTCCTCCACCCAGTCCTGAAGCGAACGCATGATGTGCCGATCCAGGTGTGTCGAACACGGTGGCGTGGGTCTGGCACCAAGGGGGGTCAGTGCCCCACCCTGCCGCCCCCTCAACCCCTGCTGCGAGACTGGCTGGGGCCCCAGCACTCCCGCTGAGCTTCTCGGAGCCCCTGCGACGTCCCCTGGGGCACTCCTCACCACGGCTGTGCGCTTATTCTCCCCATCTCATTTACTCTATCATTTGTTTTTCGCTCGGTCCTGTTCCTTTACTATCTGTGTCTCATCACGTTCTTTCGTTATCCCTCAGCCTGGTGTCCTTCACTCGCATGTCCTGCCATCGTCTCACATAATCCCTCAGACCGTCCGTCCACACCTGATCTTCCATAACGTCACACCAGCCCTTCTATCCACCTTACTCCGTCTGCTCATTCACTTCACCACATTCTTTCATCCTCCCGTCCTCCTCATCCCATCCAAGCATCCCCTTCACTCCTTTACATTCTGCTCTGTCTCGGCCTCCTTTTCGTGTGTGTGTGTGTGTGTGTGTGTGTGTGTGTGTGTGTGTGTGTGTGTGTGTGTGTGTGTGTGTGTGTGTGTGTGCGTGCGTGTGTGTGTGTGCGCGCGCCCGCCCGAACATGATGGTTCCTTTAAAGGTTTCCATCTAAAGGGTGGTTTGGGTTTATTTCGCACAGAAGACCACTCAGGGAAAAGTGAGGCTGGTCATCCTAGCCTTAAATGCCTGGACTAAGTACCGTAGCTCTGTTCCCCTACGCTCCTGGTAGGGAAAAAAATAAAAGATGATGATGATGATGATGATGATGTTGGCTATATCGGTGCTGCCAAGCGAAGGCGTCCCTCTCCAGCACCGTCAAATACTCTGCTGTCATCATTTAACCTTCCCTGTGCAATCCACGCCCACATGCCACCCCACCACTATGACAGGTTGGCAGGATTTCGGGAGCGAAACCTCTACATTTCTATCGAGCGTCGCCAGGGAGGGCGCTAATTTTCTGGTTTAAAGCTAAAGATCCGGACACTCCTCGAGTTTTAGGGGTGTAATCTGGAACTGTTTGCGGTTCGCATATCGTGGGGGAGGTGTGGTTTGTCGGGCCGTAGTGTCCACCCCTCTCCCCCCTTCCCAGTCACTAGTTCACATCATTTTCCCTCCCTCCCTCTTGTGCATCCTGCTCACACCAAACCCCTCTCCCTCTCTTTTTCCCTCCTTGACACTCTTCTTTCTCACTCCACTTTCACACATCCCCCTCTTTCCATTCCTCTCTCCCTCCCTCCATCCACTCACTCACTCACTCACTTACTCACTCACTCACTCACCCACCATACCTCTCCCTCCTTCCTCCTCCCCCTTCCTTCAAATCTAACGTTACCTCTCTTCCTTCATCCTTCCCTCCCTCCCACCCACCCACCTTTTTTTTTTTTTCCTCTCTTTTCCTTCACGATCTTCTCTCCCTTTTTTCCCCCACATCATTCTTCCCTCACTTTCCCTTTCCTCACTTCCTGTTTGCCTCTCTCCCTCCTTACCTCCTCCTTCCATTCGAACCCTACGACCTTCTTCCATCACTCATTCCTTCCCCTCATCCACCCACTTTTTTTTCCTCTATCCTACTACCTTACCTTCCTCTCTCGCTCTTGCTGCCTTGTCTTTTCACACACAATATTAATACTGGAGATTTGTGTGTTCACACACACACACACACACACACACACACACACACACACACACACACACACACACACACACACACACACACACACACACACACACACACACACACACATTCTAGTGTCTTTATCATATAAACACGCTCAGTAGTTTCGATTTCTTATATTCACACGGACGCGCAGTAGTTTTTGCATAATGTGCACCCAAGCACACCTATTTCAGAATAGGTTTACTTATCCTGGTCCTCTGTGGCATTGCTTTCTTTTTTTATTATTAGTGTTTTGTAAGTACATTACGTTTTCCACATTCCTGGCTTTGGGCAAAAACAGACAGCATCATATGACAATCGTGTTCAAAGACAACGATGCTCTCGGTGGGTCGAATCAGAACAGTGGCTGACAGATTCGCTACCCTTAGAGAGAGAGAGAGAGAGAGAGAGAGATCGTACTGTCTGATACTCCCGCCCATTAAGAAATAAAACGAGACTAACAAAAAATGTAAACCCAAACTTGTCTGTAGTAGTACCCAGTGAGATATATGATGCTCCCAGGCTGAAAAAGTAAAAGCTTATCCTTCAGTGAGATGGTTACTGTTGGTTACAGTGTGCATATTAATATTCTTCCGATTGCGTTGTATGCAATTTGTTTAGCGCCAGTATTTTTAGTTCTCTGCTGTTGGGATGGGCTGTTGGGCTCACTAACGTTCAGATCCTATCAACGTTCCTGGCTGACAGAATGGACGAGAGGATAAACATAAGGTCTGCTGTAGTAAATCAATCCGCCACGCCGCTCGTTCCATAATCATCCACAAACACATGATTACCCACGTCATCATCACTGTTTTCCTTCCTCTCAACCCCCCGCTTCTCTGTCATTATCATGCCGTGTCAATTTTTTAAGATGCATAAATATGTTGAAACAGCTGCTTGCTAAGTTAAACTTGCAATAAATTTTTTCAGATGGCCATTAGCGCGGCAGTAAGCGTACTTTCATTATCATATTTCATATTTGTGTGTTTAGTATCAGCAACTAGATTGGTTAAATCTGTCCGCGAAAAAAGTAATGCAGCAGAGGAAACTGTTCAGTACTTTGTACTTAATAATGTTGAAACAAGAATATTTATGTGGTGAAGATTAACGTTTTCATTACGTTGATACGTTGTTTTGCTTTATTGCAGCTACATCTAATTGGTATATATTATGCTTACAAAATACCTCTTGGTTCTGCAGTCGACGTTTGTATCGTATATCCGTATATATACTGTGTGTGTGTGTGTGTGTGTGTGTGTGTGTGTGTGTGTGTGTGTGTGTGTGTGTGTATGTATGTAGATAGATAGAGAGATATCCGTGTGTGTGTGTGTGTGTGTGTGTGTACACACCCAAGGAAATTTTCGTCTTATACACCTGCCTGCCAGTTCAGACCTTTATGTGTGAAACAACCACTAGTGAAGCAGTAGCCAGACACTCGAATGTCTGGCACCACTGTGCGGGAAGGGAGAGGTTAAAGGAGGAGGAAGGCTGGGGGAGCTGATAGTTCCTACCCCTCCCTTTTCCATCCCTATCCTTCTCACACAGTTACCATATACATGAATGATGGCTACTGCTTCGCTACCACTTTTGTCACATTTACTATTTTGAAGTGGTGAGCGAGTGTATAACGCGGAACTTTCCCCGGGTGTGCATAAAAGAATGTTTGTCTGTCTGTCTGTTCTCTGTGGAAATAGAGAGGGATGCAAATGGAACTCTCGGATTTTTTTTTTTTTTTTTTTAATAACAGAACAGAGGAAAGAAAAACAAATGAATAAAAAAAAGTAATCCATACATCAGATTACTGGTGTTCTCTCTTCGTAAAATATCTGTAACAGTTAGACTTGCACAGCTGTAGGTTGAAGTTTGGAGGGAAACAACTCTGAGGAAGCGAGTTCCAAAGAGATGCAGTACGGGGAATGAAAGAATTCTGATAGGCAGAAGTTCTGCAGTATGGCTGAGTGACATTCCAGTCATGAGCGCTACCAGATGCCCATGTAGCACAAGGGAAGGCATGGAGAGGTGGCACCATGGACGCAACTTCGTCTGAGCATTTGCTATAAAAATATCAATAAAATAATGCAAGGGAGGCAACATTCCTTCCTACTTGTAGGGGAGGTAGTTTATTTGTAATGGCAGGGTTGTTAATAATTCTAACAGCCTCGTTCTGAATTTTGTCTAGTTGTTTTAATGCAACCTCTCCACATCCATTCCACAAGGGTGAGCAATATTCAAGCTGAGAGCGCACATGACTTATAAATTATAGCTAACTGCTCGTCAGTGAAGAAGGTACGGACCCTGTACATTAATCGAAGTTTCTCTGAGGCGTTTTAGCAAGTGATCTAACATGAGAGGTCCAATTGAGTGCATTGTTAAGTGAGACGCCGAGAATTTCAATACTTTTGGAGATGGGAATATTAGTTGTACTGAAAGTAATATAAGAATCTGACAATATCTGTGTATTAGTAAATTGTATATATTTTGTTTTACTAGCATTAAATGAGACAAGGTTGTTTTGATCCCATTCACTGATGATTTATGGAGATGGCTGTACTGAGTTGAGATGTAGAGATATTGGACTTTGTAAATGGGAGTCTGAGTGTGAATGAACTATGTAGTGTTGAGTCATCAGCATATGAGTGGATGGGATTGTGGGTGACAGACAAGAGCGCATTAATATGAACCAAGAACAGGGTTGGGGCCAGAACTGATCCCTGCAGCATGCCGGCGATAATTGAGTGGAAATAGGAATATACATCATCTACTTTTACTCTTATTTTCCTGTCACTGAGGAATGGGGAGATCAAAGGAACAAAAGACGTTAGTCCATAGCAAGGGAGTTTGGACAGCAGGGAGTGGTGCCATACTCAATCGAAAGTTTTAGAAATATCAAGGGCTACTGCATGAGTTTCTCCATGTAGGTCAATTGATTGATGGATGGTATGAGTTAAGCCCCAGTCACACTGCAGGTACGACTTGTCGCAAACCTGAAAATAGCGAAACCGGTTCCCAACCACGGAGGTCTCTGAGCAGTTGTCCCAGCAATCAGCTACCAGAGGTCGTCCAGTGTCCGTCCAGTGGGCGGCCGAATGGCGACCATGGCCAGGTACACACAGGTCAAGACACCGACGGGTGGATGGCCGGTTGTTGGCAGGCCGCCGACAAATGGCGGCTGGTCTGTGTCCTTTCACAGTTTAGACCGTGACCACTAGACCAACACCAACCACGGATTGGCCGGCGGCTGGTCTCGGTCCAGCCCACCACCTGTTGCTTGACCAGTCACCGGCTGGACAGCGGCCGGACTTCAACCACCACCCCTGACAGGAGGCTTGTGGACGGCGGCCGCCACAGTCCAGTCGTTGCCTTGACAGAGTGTGGACGGCCACCGCACAGAGCGGGCGGTGACCTGCCTCCGTCCGGATGGCAACCACTGCTTAAAAATCAGGTGTCGCTGACCAGTCGCAGTCCATAAACCGGCCAAATGCAGTCCAGCTGCCCACCGGGCGGCTTCCGTGCCACGACATCGGTGGTCGTGGTGAGGTTTTTCGTGCAGCATGAAAAACCTCGCGACGATTTTTTGGTTGTCATGGTGGCCTGTGGCAAGACTGAAGCATATGAAGACCGGTCATAAACCTCACCAAAGCCACCCACGACTTGCAGGTCGCGGGTTGTCTGCGTGTCATAAAAGACTTTGTGGTTCCTTTGTGGTTGAGTTATATATATATTAGACTTGTGGACAAGCGGTTTTTATATCTTGGAGTAGCTTGTAGTAGATAATCTTCTTTCCCATTTGTCATGTAGTGACAGGAGAGGTAAAGAATAGTATGGGACTATTTTTATTTGTCTTGGAAATATTAACAAGTCTCTCACACAGAGCGGAGTATAGAGTCCAGTCCCGCTAGCTATCTCTCTGTCTCGCTCTCTCTGTCTCTCTCTCAAGTTGCCAAGCCCTTCTCCCTGCGACCTGCCTCTTGTATGGCTTGTCTCCTTCTGAGCTCTCTTTCCTAAATTCTGGTGAAACAGGAGACGTATCACGTGTGTTCCTTGTGGATGGAAAGTTTAAGAAGCCTGTGTGTAAGTATGTGGGTATGTGTGTGTATTTTCACTAGGGCTTTGTTCACGGGTGGACTGCTGACAACTAACTGCATCATCTCCTTACTGGCCACTGTCATCAGCTTTCCTTAGTGTAATTTGCAAGCTCATTTCCTTTTCCCAGGCTCGCATAGGGCTGTCTATCTATCTATTTATCTATCTATCTATTATGATTTGTAATTATAATATGGAGTCCTGATATCTGCTCGGCCGCGCGAAAATGGCGTACCATCGACAGTTAATAGTCCTAACATATTAATACATATTATATACACATTATAATGAACTTATAAGCTAATTAAGTGAAATACATAATATTGTAAAAGTAACATAATTGTATGAATATTGTATACATATAATATTCATAGTAAGTAGTGATTATTCAGTAATATTACATTTTAAACAAGTTGTATACATATTTGAATAAATGCATTAAAGTAAATTATTTAACTGTAATACAGTATGTACTTGGGGTTATTGTAGTGAAATGCATACATGCAAGAAAAAAAAAATAGTTTAAAATTAAGATTATGGTAAGAGTTATTAATATTTCATTTAAAGATAATGGTACTGGTCTGCCATATATGGGTCATTCTTCTTTGTATTTTTTTTTTATATATATATAATTAATACTATATACAAAATATATACACTTCATTCATGGTGGTTAACTTTGATGTTAACTCTCCCCCCACTAAATAATGACTCCAAATTAGCAATTCTTGCATGCATTCTGTGCATTGCGAACAGCAGTACTGCAACTACAATGCAGACGATTATAAAGACAGTAGGTGCTGGGCTATACACATAATATGGGTTGAACATACTCAAACTCAAATCTTCCCAGGGCTTCATTGTTTAATTGATCAGCTGCATAGTTTCAAATTTAGGTGAAGTCAGCTTAATACTTGTGCTCATGTTTAAGTTCATATCAGGCAGTGGGTGGAAATGTTTGTGTGTATGATTGAGAATGGCGTAGTGATTGATGGTGGATAAAGTAGACATGGCTGGTGTAAATACCGCACAGTAGTCTGGTGCTATGTATAATCCTGATGCTGATGTATGAGATGGTGGTATATCTGGACAAAGGAGTTACAAAGTCTTTTATGACATGCGATAAGTCGTACCTGCAGTGTGACTGGGGCCTTAGGAGATTGAGTATGTCAGTGGTGGATCTTTCGTGGCGAAAACCATATTGTCTATCACTAATTAAGTTGTTGGATTCAAGATGTTTAACAGTGTGCTTATTAAAGTTTCAAATCCCTTACCAAGAGAAGATGTGACTGCTATTGGTCTTTAGTCAGAGGAACTTCCTTTCTTCGGAATTGGGTGTATATTGGCTTCTTTCCATGAATTTTGGAATGAAGAAGTACTTATACATAGTCTGAATAATTTAGCTAGAACAGAGGCAAGTTAAGGGGAACTTTTTTTCAAAACAATTGGCGGAATTCCATCTGGGCCTGGAGCTTTGTTGGTGGGTAAATTGTTTAAGATGGATTTTACGTATCTTGTCTGTGCTTTAAGTGGAACAGTTTCGGGAGAGTCAAGTTCTAGTACTGGGACGTTCTGGCTGGCATCGTCTGTGGTAGAATTTCTGGCAAATGTACTGGCAAAAATATCTGCTTTCGCACGTGGGTCATTTGTAATGTTGCCATCTGAATATTTCAGTGGGGGGATGGATGATGATTTGTTAAAGTTATTATTGAAAGAATTAAGAGTTGACCAGAATATTCTATTGTCACTAGGGTTGTTAAGTAGTTTTGATGCTTGCTTTTAAAGAAAGTTTGATTTAGCTGGATTATTACATCTTTTGCTTAATTTCTAGCAATTTTAAATTGGGAGAGTGATTCAGATGTTTTTTATTTTAAGTAAGAGTTATATGCTAATGACTTTTGAGCTGTTTCTCTGGCACAGTTGCCATCAAACCATTTTGGAGAGTTCGATCTTTTAGTGAAGTGATGACTTGGTATGAATAAATCCATACCAGCTAGTATTAAGTCGCAAATGTGGGACTGGGTAGATTTGGGGTCACTGGAGAAGAAAGACTGCCATGGAATGTCAGCAAGATAATTTCTAAATCCATCCCAGTTTGCTCTATCAAAGTGCCATCCGGTCACCCTGACAGGTTCAGAATGGGGAGGTGTGGGGGGGTTAACTAATGAGGCTTTAATGAAATTGTAGTTGGAGGATCCAAGTGGTGACAGTACCTCTATCCTGTATTGATCTGGATTATGTGTCAAGAATAAATCCAAGAGATGGGCATTATGGTCATGATTATCAGGTATTCTGGTTGGTTGCTTTACCAACTGGGTGAGATTAAACGATTCTGCACTCTAGACCAGCGTCGTCAGTCTTGGCAGAATGCAATAACCATTCAACATTATGTATGTTAAAATCACCCAAAATGGTAATTTCGGTGCTAAGGGCAAGGTTAAGGTTACTCAACTGTGTGGATGTGGAATCAAATACGCTGGGTTCCAAAGAAGCATTGGGGGAGCAGTAGACTACACAGATAATTGGTAATATTTTGACAATTTAGTTTATACAATGAGTAATCAAAACTGGATGAAGTGTAACTTTTTATGACGAAGTTATATGTGTGCATCACGTTCTCTGAAGTGGCGTCCCTGGTCGCCAAGAGTAGAATTAATGAGAAATAATCAGGTCGGCATGGAAACATGGTAGCTAATTTCCGTAGATTTTTTTTTTTTTTTTTATTTTTTTTTTTTTTTGCCATAACTTTATTAGCTGAGGTCGGATTGGTGGACGGACTGGTGGAGTAGTCAGGGCAGGTGGGGTAGGTGAGCAAGGTTGGTGGGTGGTTGGGTAGTAGGAAAGTACAGCTAGGTCCATGGTAGGAGTAGGTCCATGGGAAATATACCCCTGGGGAAATGGTTCCAAAGAGGAATATAGGTTCGGTGGGTAAATGGGACCTCGAACCTCTCCTCCCACAGGGGAAATGGCCATCCTGAGTTCCGGGCAATGCCAGTATTCATGATCATAAGGATTTACCCGGGGAACGCCGTGTACCCCTGCTAGTGAATGATATCACAGATCTTGTTACTGTAACGTTACAAACTTGTTTCGAGTGCAAGTGAATTCCCTCTAAATTCTGGGAATTTTGATAAAAGACCAGAATATTATTAGTAGTAGTACCTGTAAAGTGCGCTGTGTGAGCGCGTGACGAGCGAGTGAGATTTTGTACATACGCCTGTCATCATAATTTCATCTTGGTGTAAACTTTCAACATTTCCGGTGAGGTAGTTGAACAGTAACAGAAGAATGATTGAATAAATATATTTACTTTCTCAATCAAGGCGCCGTAGCATTTATCACACGCGCAGTATTCATTTCTCTGCTCCCGACTTGCCGTGTCAGCGAACTGCGTCGGTAAACGCTTGGCTGTTAATCGAATGATAAAACCCAGAAATGGGGCGATAACTCTTGTTGATTTCACCCCAAAACATAAAAAAGAAAAACGTTCATGTAAAATTACGAGCGTAATATCCGATTTTTTATTGTTAGAATTCGTGCAAGAAAACATAGTGTTACAACAGGAAATCTTTTTTAATTCGATTTTGTAGTGGAGCATGTCAATTGAAGCCCTCGGAACATTCCCTTAGAAAGCTGGGATTCTAAGAGGTTACTTTGGTCTCACGAGTAAATATATACCGTTGGCTAAAATTTTTTTTTTAATGTATCTACTACCTGCTGAAAGAATCTCTCTCTCTCTCTCTCTCTCTCTCTCTCTCTCTCTCTCTCTCTCTCACACACACACACACACACACACACACACACACATAGTGGCAACGTTATTAGCCTATGAAAACCATTGCGGTCGGGTCGGGTCGGGTCGAGCCGGGTCGTGTCGGGCCGCACATTCCTCAGATAAACGTAAACATAGCTTCCACCCCTGCGCTCGCTCGCCCGTAATCAATCGGGCGAAGCAGGTGTGTTATTTTCGGCACCTCACCGTATAGCGGTGCGCGAGATTCAGCCTGTCTGTGCATATTTGTGTGTGTGTGTGTGTGTGTGTGTGTGTGTGTGTGTGTGTGTGTGTGTGTGTGTGTGTGTGTGTTAACTCTTCCAAAACTAATTGACGGTTTTGCATGAAACTCTCTAGGTCAATACGTCTGGTTACTGAGGTCTTCCACTATATACAAGCAACCAACCTTGAATTTTACGGGGGTCAGACTCCTCACCAAATTAAACATTCTCAGAAGTAGTGCAAGTAGTGCAGATATGGTTTTAATATCTTAATTTAAGTTGTAAATTGGACTCTCATCCGTAATGCGTTATTTGGGGAACGTGACCTCCTCCCCCTCCATCCCGATTCCTGGGGTCAGCCCCCTCCCAGAATGAAAACAGGGGGAAATGAGCACATGGATTTCAACAAAATCGGCATATATATCGCAGGATTCCACGTTTTCTCTGCATACACAGGAGAAAAGTGCACATTTGCATTTTAATAATAATTTTATTATTTTTAATTAATTAGATAATTAATTTATTGATTTATTACACCAGTGCTCGGGGAGTAAAAGCATGTGTTAAAATTTTAGCGGCGCGCGCACACGTGACAAAATAAAGTTTTATCTAAGTCAGACGAGAGACTGAGTCAGAAGGGCTGAGTGGACAGCAGTGAACCCTTTCCAGATATGATAAAACATTGCATACCTTTCAAGTTTCTAATGCTATTGATAGAGAGTATTTTCTGTGGTTAACTTAAAGACAGCGCAATGGACTAAAGAAAGAAAGAAAAAAAAAATAGAAAGTAATTAATAAAGCGGAGTGGGCGTGAGGCTGAGGAGTACATAATATTTGATCCTTAAGAATCCATGATAAATTTAAACGAATGAGTGCTAGTATCGTGAGTGGCATCATAAATTATAATAAAGTATATCTGAGAGAAATGTAGCTGTGTGCTGTTGAAAGTGGAGCAATGGAGGTATGACAATTTGTTTTCTTAAATGAAGGACAAATGTTTTTCTCTTGATTGTGTTGGTCTAACAATAAAATGAAGGAGCATTTCAGCAATATTTTTCTCCGTTTTCTCTTATCCTCTCTTCAGTTCATGATTGATTATCCTATAGGACACATTCAATAGCCTGTGGGATACATATTCCATCTGCATTTATCTACCTAGTTTGTATTATGTACGGCCGCGTTCATATGCAGGTATACACATCTGCTCGTATTATCTACTGCACTGTCCACTGTTGGTATAGTGTGGAAACGTTTTACTTACTGCATGGTGCAGTGATCATTTATGCGCCAAGCACTGCAGTGAGGGAGATAGTTGCAAATCTCACCAACAATGGACGCTATAGCAAACGGGTAGATGTGTATCCATTCATAGGGACGTGACTGTACCGTCCCAGCCAATATATAAACAGAAAACCCGGTATATCTTAATTATTTAGTGCTTTAAAGAAGTGCATAATAAAGTAATGGGCAAGTTAGCGTTTAGTTACAGTAGCATAACGTCTAAGGGCCTAAATACTCGCAAGTTTCCCCAAATAGAGGTATGATCATTATTTGTCCCAATGATATGGTAACACTGCTGTTCGGGGGCAGCGTGTAGTTGATATCAGACGCTTGATCAGACGTCTCCCAAAGATGAAAAAGAAATTGCATTTTTTGTATTCAAATACTTGTCTTTTTTCTTCGCTTTATTTTCGTTACACACACACACACACACACACACACACACACAGTATCTATGTTATGTATATTATACTTCTGGAGACTGAACATGATTCACGTACTGTAGCATAAGAGATCTAGTCCTACAGTAACGACAGCATAGGCCCGGTGCTGCTGAAGGACACCGAGCTGACCGGCGCATGATACATACTCGTAAATGGAATCTGTGAAGGGCCTAAATACTCGCAAGTTTCCCCAAATAGAGGTATGATCACGTAACATCGCCGGACATCCTGTTCGACACACACAACATTGTTGGAGCCGCCATGGGGGCTTCAGTGTGGACCAGTTCTCTGTTGAATGCAGTGACTTATGAGCATCTTACGCAAAGGTGATATCGGCCTGACTCTGCCGCTAAAAGGGTCCGGCAATTATCACATCCCTTTCATATATAAGTTTTTCATCAAGGTCACATACGTTTATCGTGCTATTCCGGTCGATAATCACTTTACACTTCTGGGGTGCCGAGCTGATATAGCGAAATTTCTGTCCAGTTGATTATTGTTGCTAGTCAGTTAGGCCTCATTAGGTACTGACACAGTATAAAAACTATATAAAGGAACAATTGACCGTTGTTGTACATAGTCAGCAATGCATAATTTCCGTGCGGTATTTTATTGTGTACAATCAGGGGTAGCCGGCGTTGCCCAGGCCAAAAAGGCGAATATTCTAATCCTATTTGTTCTAGCTCAATCTTTCTACTCCAGAAAGACCATGTACCTCTTACGCTTTTGAAGAGGGATAATAACAGGTCCAGGAACTTTGTTTCAGCCTTTTCAGACTAACGCACAGTATTTGTGCGCACTTGTTTACTATTACCGATGACCTCGTGACCTCCGACCGGTGACCTCAAATGACCTCGGAGGTCTACCTTATGTCCGAACTGGAGGTCATGTGAGTCTCCATGCCAGAAATTGGGCTGCTGGGTCCAGTCGTTCTAGCGTGTATTACCGGTGGCCTCAAATGACCTCCGACCAGTGACCTCAAATGACCTCGGAGGTCATCCTCACATTACTTATTACTGAACTGGATGTCATATGAGTCTTCATGCCAAAAATTGGGCTGCAGAGGTACACGGCGTTGCCCGGGCCAAAAAGCTAACACTCTACCGGTGACCTCAAATGACCCAGATCTGAATTTTGATCCCCCTAAAACCATCCTTGGGCCACCCTGATTCAGAGTATGTATGTGTCTGGGAGTCTCTGGCCCTTGATTTGGGCGTGGTTCAAGGCCAAACAAATAATGCGGCTCTTATATAAATAGGTTTTGTTTATGCGTTTTATGGTTATGGATATGTGTAACACACTATCTTGTTCGTGTCTCCAATGAATACATAAGCAATGGTGGTGTACTGATATGACCGCCCCAGTCGAGTGACGGTCTTGCATAGGTTTGATGTGTGAGGTAACTTGTAGTTCTCGATCATAGAAGACTGTCAAGGGAAGTTGGCTGTTCATCTTTTCTTCATTGTACTGTACTACGATAGCCTACCCTCCGGAGTCTGTACGTTGAAAGAGGCTATGTTGGGTTAAGTGTTACCATTTTTACTTTAAGAAGCCATGGTGGTGGGTGGGGGCGTCCATCATCCACTCATTGGATGAAGTGCTGCCTATTTCTTGCCCATCATTATTTATTTATTTATTTGTGTGTGTGTGTGTGTGTGTGTGTGTGTGTGTGTGTGTGTGTGTGTGTCTATCCTCCTCTCTTCCTTTTTCTCCCATCCCTCCTGTCACCATTTATTACTCTCCTTTCCACTTCAGATGGCTGTACACTGAGTGACAATCCAAATGGTTTCCTGTAACTCAGGAAGTCATTTACAGTGCTGGGTGGTAAACCAAATAACAGGGTGACGTGGAGTCTATTATGGTGCCCATTACGTGGGCGAAGAGACGCTAATGCGGCATCCACCCAGGAATCAAATCTAAATACTAATCCCCGCGCCTCGCATATGCCGAGGCGCTGTTAGCCGTGTGGGAACATCGATTCATTGCACGCAACAGCCATGCAGTGGCGGTTGCTTGCCTGCGGTTGGTGGGCCAGCTCGATCAGACATTGCATGTTCACTAATGTGTTTCTTTATGGTAGATGTTTTATTCACTTGACTGTGTGTAAGTCAGACAGATTGCGTTTTTCTGAGACCAGTACAGTATACTACAACATTTTAGTATGTAAACCACCACTGCCTCCCATCGCGTCGTAGGTGTCCGAGTTGAGATTGTAATAGTCTAGAAAATTCAAGGGTATGTAACTGACCTACGCCCCTTGTGTCACTACATTATTATTGTCATTCCTCTCTCTGTTGTTCTAACCAGGTGGCAGCACATGGTCGTCACCCAGAGTGGCGCCCTTCGATCCCTTCCATATGCTTGACTATGTGACCTTTACCAGCTGAGAGAGGAGTTGCATCGACACCTGTCCACAATGCAGTCAGTGTGCAGATCTGGGAGATAATCGCGTGAATGAGAATAAATATGCGGGGAAGAAAAAAAAAATTGATTTGAAAGTACTTCCTTATAGATACAATTGGTTTTTCGTTAACTGACTAAGATCATCTTGCTGTGGCAAACATTGTATAAGACTAGGTCGTGCTTCTGGCTGCTGTCTGGACACATCATGCGCTGTTTTTTGTGTCCTTCACGGTACAGGAAAATTGTCATTTTCTGATCTCATATGCGTTTCCTTTGTAGTAAAATATTCGTTCATTGCTGAGTGTTTGGGCGCCACTGACCTGTTTCATCACGTCAGTCACCACCTTTCAGTTTTAGCCCGTCAAGTTTTCTTCTCTTGTCTTTTGTCAGTGCCAAAGTCAACATTCCTTTTACGGCGCACTTAGAACAGTAAACCAGTAAATTTATGTGCGTCACATCACTTTTTATGGCAAGTAATACCCAGAATCTCACCATTTTGTATAATGGCTCAAAACCCACTTGCTTTAATCTTACGACACTTTTCCTTGTTCTCGCCACAGAGTATGAGTGAGTCACCGAGATAAGTGCCCAGTCGAACCAGAAACGAGCCCTAAATGACCTTAGTGGTTTTTGTTCACTATTGATGGGGCTGCTTTGGTCCTCTTTACGTCATTCACCTTCGCAGACTTTTCACGTGTTGCTCACAGTTACTTTCCTCTTTAGCGACGTTCCTGGAAGTGGGTGCTGTATGACCTTGTACAACATACTTCCCGTCCAGGACCACGGACAGAGTGAATAACCTGCCAGAATAACTTAGAGAACGGGCTTGACGAGAGAGAGAGAGAGCTTTACGTGTCCAGCTCTAGACGTAAGCTTAGCAGCCCATTCATACAGACCAAGCAGTTCGTGCCACACATTTTCACATGCTAGCACTTTGGCTCTATACCCTCTGTCCATTTTGGCTGTAAACGAGAGCTGGCTCATTCTAACATGTCAGTAGGTCCTATGAGAAGATAAAAGTAGAGGTGCGGGCCGACGTCAAGAGACGTTCAGCATGGTGCACATTTACAGAACTTAAAGAGTTTGATCATGCAGCGGATTAGTCACTCACTATCCTTGAATACTAGGCCACTGCATCATACACATTACCTGAGTTACCATCTCATCTCCCCCCCCCCCCGGCTGTTACCTTTCTTTAGGTACTCATTTTACTTACCAATGCACAAAGGATGGAAGGATGGAAGGACACCTGAGTCGAGAGGCTCCAGCTGGCTGCATCAGTACTCGAACCCTGGTGCTAACGTGCCGGCAGCTTTGTACCCAGCATCACTGACCACTCGGCCACCGCGGCGATGGAAGATAATTAAAGTGTATCAACGATTTTCAAATCCACAAACCTCCTCTCCTAGCTTGGGATCGAACCTACGTCCTTTCGAACAATGTGTGTGTGTGTGTGTGTGTGTGTGTGTGTGTGTGTGTGCGCGTATCGCTTTAGAAATCGTGCAAGCAAGAAGCATCCAAAAATATAGACTGCTCGTACATTACCTGTTATCATTTTATCATTCATCAGCCATACCTTTGTTCCCTCCCAGAAGTGGAATGAGGCAGTATGTAGAAACAAATATGAAGAAAAAAGAAAGTGGGCGGACTAAACTGTATGTCTAGTAAAATGGGCCACATAATTACTTACGCATCATTCAAGACCCCGGAGTCTTGGCTGCATCTCACAAACCCAACAAACTGCATTTTTTTTTATTTTGTGTCTGTTAGGATATCATACTGCTATGTTCTTAAAATGCTAACTATTGAATTTTGCTTGTGTGATGTATGGTATAATTTGAATAAATCTGTTCATTGATTCTTCTTACCCTTTGCCGTTCAGTGACCGTCAGTTTATCTTCTTATATATGTATTTACACAGGCCCATGACATTATCTGATAAGTTTAGTAAACATGTACTTGTGTAGTGTGCTGTCTGGGTGTTTTACTGTAATTCTGAAATGCCAGCCTGACCACTCACCTCTGGCGTGCTGATTCACGTTTTGATTTGGCATAATTTTATGGCATTTATTTTAGAAATATTTAGTGTGGCGATGTGAGACGCTGGCTAGAGAAGGAAAGGTTTTAGGGCTGCTTGAAGACCCTGTAGTTCTGCCACACTGAACAGTACAAAATCCACCCCAACCTAACCTTTCTCCACCCAGTCCTGTCCCTCCCCACCTCATGCCTCTCCTATCTTCACTATCACTTTTTCATAGTTTGCTGTTGCTGTCGCCTTCTCTCTTCTTTCTGTCCTCTTTACCGTAACCAATTCTTTCGACGAAATATTCATTCTCATCATACATTCAGCAAGCCTTTCGTATCGGTGCACTCCTATACCATCAACCGCCTCTGACCGGTTGTGCTGTCTCGCCTGTCCTCCATGGATGCTGCTCTCATTAGTCTGTATGCTTCTTGCATACATGGACATCTTTGCCTAGACTACTTATTATTCAGCCATGAACAAAAGTTCGCCGATATTCCCCTGTCGAGTGTGGCAACGTAAGGTGTTATGTGATTTTTTAAAAGATATGTGACTTACACAACAGAAAAGTATGATGAGAGGGATATCTTTGTTGTTTAGAAAGGAATTAGAAATATGGAGGCCAGGACACAACACGGGCAGGGGACTGTCGTCAAACTTTTGCTCATGGCTGCACATTATACTGTACTTTCGACACATTCTTGTTTCGTTTTTCACTTATGCAACAGACATCTGTAGCGAAGGAGAGAGAACTCTATACACTGGTACTTGGAAGTCCACAGCATCCTAGTGCCTGTTCCTTGCCTGTCTGTCATCATTCATATTCATGTCGAGTTGTCTTTAAAACCGCTGATTAACCGGCGGTATCGATATCGCCAGTACAATGAGTAAAACAGTGGAAGAGCCATTAGCTTCACTGACATGTAGTTGTTCAAGACTGTGGGGGATCTCATCTACTAGTGTGTGCTGTTGAGTTTCTTAATGCTTATGATTACGACATCAGTCATACCGTATATAGACTTGTATATTATAAAAATGGAATTGCTTTAGTTTCAAAGCACATACGAGATCCTTGAATATCGTATATGTTAGCCGCTTCCCGCTTTCAGATTATGTGGAGTACACATGGTTATCCCTTAGGCCTCCTGTCCTTACATCAGTGTCCAGTTCATTTGATATTTCATAACGAATGTTCCTTTAAAAAGTTGAAAATGAAGACTAAGGATCATCATTACCTAGTTCAGCACTTTTGGGCTCATATGATTCACTCTCAGTCGAATAAAATCGTCCAACATTAGCTCATGGAAGAAAAAACTATAGTTGTCTCAGTATTACAAGAGATAATGTTACCGGTATTAACGCTCGTAGAGTTCTTGTACCTACTCTCAGCCGAATACAATCGTCTGACGTTAGTAAGATTAGAGCAGTAGAGTTATTCTGACCATGAGGGGGTTAAATGATTCCAGGTTCCCACCACATACTAAAAGTAGAGAGGTTGAGGGAGCTAAAATGACTTCCTCCACGTCCCCAGCACCTGTTCTTCCAGCTGCCTCCGGGTCCCACAAGCACCATTTTCCTGCCTACAAATCAAAGGAAAGTTTTACGAACATACTTGGGTGGTTCATTTCCCTCCCGTACTTTTTTTTTTTTTTTTTTTTTTAACAAGAAAATGAAAGTGTATCGAATCTTCCATGCATGTAGCCCTTGTAAAATAAAATCTTAGCTACGACATGATATTGATATGGGGAGGTGATAGCTCCGTCTGTTGAGAGGTGGCCTGCAGTCCTACCGGACCCAGGTTCAAATCCCAGCTGGGGAACACTTTAAGGATTTGAATTTCATAAAAACAGACTTACCGATCTACCAGAAGCCCCGCCGACTTAACGTAAAAATAACCCCGCTAATACCAATACACCAGTCCTGGATGACACAGCCCTAGCATGTATTCAGTATGGACGGTGGGTGTTAGCGCCGAAGTGGTGACATGTAGAGGTGTATGGTATGTAGGAGGACTAATGGGCCTTAGGAGCAGGCTGTGAGTCTTATGTTCAGTCACACACACACACACACACACACACACACACACACACACACACACACACACACACCCATATATATATATATATATATATATATATATATATATATATATGGGTGTGGGTGTGTATCTCAGCCCAGCCTCCTAGTCATGTCCGCCGCCACCTGATCTTCTTCAGCTTACGCTGCATGTTTAAATCAGGATTGCTTTTTCAGAACAATGACATATTTATTGTCATATTTTTGCACCTACTAGACGGTTCAGTTCAACTCGTAAGAGACATCTTGTAGTGACAGGGTTAATGAAAGCTATCTAACGACCTCGAGCCAGAAAGCCTCTTCAGAGCTAATAAACTCTTCTTGTGGTAGAGTGGATGGAATACAAAATATTTCATCGGATTCAGGAGGTTAACTTATCTCGTCGCGCTTGTAAAATACTGGGATTTTCGTCCTTCGTTCGTATGTTTCTCATATTTTTTGCCTTTCCGTACTCCCTAGGTCAGCTTTTGTTTAACTCTAAGCTATACAGGTATGTTCCATAGACGTACAGTTGCAGTCTCTGATTATTTATCACGGCTGAGTCTTTGAATTCATGAAACGAGAATACAGCCTTTCCAGCTACCTTGAATATTAATCCATTCAGCTCGTGGGTGTCTTTTCAATTTCACCTGGCATCTCCTGGCGATTTTATTCAGCTTAGGAATTACTTTTCGAACTTGAGGGACTAGATACAGCTTTGATAAACCCCAACAGTATGAGAGGCCATTACTTCTGTCTATCTATCTGTAGCCCGACGCCCTAATCCCGCAAAGGGTGGCATCAGACAAAACTCCTCCAAGTCGCTCTGTCACCCACCATTTGAACTAACTTTCCCCCAACTCACCCCCCCCCCTCCCTCATATACTTCTCAACACCATCCCTCCACCTCATCCTCGGTCTACCCCTCCCTCTCCCTCCCTCCACCTCACCTACTATTCAGTCTTTCATTCTCCATTCTCTCCACATGTCCAAACCACCTTAGTGTATTTCTCTTAATCTTCTCAACCACATCCACATCCACCCCACAACGTTCCTTCACTTCTTCATTCGTCAACCTGTCCCTCCAT